>NC_133328.1:570659680-570959680 GCF_042186555.1 Aquarana catesbeiana
GTTTTGCACTCTGTGACCCGTTTTTAGCAGAGAGTGGTCTGGAGTCCGCTCTCTGCTGACATCACTGGAATGGACTGATGCCTGTCTCAGCCTCTCAGCGAGCCGCTGAGAGACTGAGACAGCCGCTCCCCGCCCCTACACATCTCAGCGCTACAGTAAGCGTCGAGGGGCAGAGCAGGAGAGCTGCTGATTGACAGGCAGCATTAGTCTTATGTGATGAGAACCCCCTGTTGATTTGTATCTTTTTGAGCATCAACACTGTGGAGAGGAGAATAGGACCATTCTGAACCCGGGGTCCTGGAGAGGGTTGAAAAAAAATGGGAGAAGAGAGTTGATCCTGGAAAAGCTTAATGCAGGAGAGGCAGGAGAAGAGAGCATCTCCTAGAATCGTGCTACTACCCCAAAATATCCCTTAAAAATGAACAGGATGAGATGGAGACTCATGTGCTCGGATAGCCCCAGTACTCAGGCATTCAATTGTCCAATATAAGAGAAAAAAATCCGGCACCACGATGTCTTAACAATAAAACATATAAGATTTTATTAGATCCATCCATTAAAATGAATCAATACCTGTAATTATTGATGCATTTCAGCCTCTTACATAAGCCTTAGCCATAATAAAACAACATGAAAGTGTCAGGGGTGGGCTCAGCCCTTCCTTCTCAAAGCTGGCCGCTCAGCTGTCGACTAATTGCCAGCTCCTTTCTCTCCACAGTGACTCACCTGTTTATGATATCCTGCTCGCCAGTCCTGCCTACTTAACCACTTCAATACCAGGCACTTCCTGCCCAAGCCAATTTTCAGCTTTCAGCGATGTTGCAATTTGAATGACAATTGCACTGTCATGCTACACTGTACCCAAACAAATTTTTTATCATTTTGTTCCCACAAATAGAGCTTTCTTTTGGTGGTATTTGATCACCTCTGCAATTTTAATTTTTTGCGCAACAAATAAAAAAAGACCGAACATTTTGAAAAAAAAAAAGTTTTTCTTTGTTTCTCTTACATTTTTTTATAGAATATATAGACCGTGGACTTTGCAAAGTACAGTTGCTCCAGAGCTTAGTAAATAAGGTAAAGCTTCACTTTGCAAAGAGTACCCATTCATGTGCAAGGAAAATAAAAACAGCAGTTGCACATGATTGGATGACAAAAGTCAGCAGAGCTTCTGCTTATTTACTAAGCTCTGGAGCAACTGCACTTTGCAAAGTGCACTTGCCCTTAGTAAATCAACCCCATTGACACATTGTTGAATTTCAATATATTTTTTATTTTCTAATAAGGGTTGCACTTTAGCACATTTTTTAAAGCACATGAATGTGTATACATTAGTATACAAGGATTGACCAAGTAAAAAAAATGGCGGACTTTGTGGGCACACAATGAGAGGGAAAATCAATAAAAAAGTATAAATTTTGTTATAGCATAATTAAAATTACAAAAAACATATAGCCAACATACAAACAACACCCTGTATGGACACAGTTACCAGTTACCCAATGATGCAGTTACAGAGGGCTTCATCTAAGGTACAAAAATTGATGTCATAATGTATCAAAGTAGGAGAAAAATTTCTGATCCAGTAATGCCTCCAAAAACTTGCTTGTCTACGCATTTCACTAAGATATTAGATACAGATAACCGAAAAGGACATAATTTCAAATTTTCATATGTATGTGTATGATAGTAAGATACACACATATCATGTGGTCTATGATATGTATCACTGATATGCAACGGTCATGTAGAAGTATATTAAAATATAAATCACACATAGCGGTAAGTAGTCACAGATTCCCGCTATAAATGCATTCAATACAGTAACACGAGAAATTGCCTATGGGTACAGAACCACTATTTTAAATGGATGAGTGCTCAATCCCTTTAAGTATAGAGACCCATAGCATGTCTGAATACGTGAATACTGCACTTATCCCATAGGGGGAGACCTTTTGTTAGGGCTCAGGTCAGTATTGCCACATAAGCAGGGGAAAATGTACCCCTTTCGGCACTGCACCCCTATGTACGGCTTTCCTCGCTGTGTATGGCATGTGCCATCCATTTAAAATGGTCTATCTTTGCTGAAATCATTCAGAATAAGTGCTGGTGGAAAGCTCGATTTTTGTAAAAACCAGTTTGGTCCCAGTACAGTTATAAAAAACCTTACATCTACATGCATGAGTGTACAACATGCGGCCCTCCAGCTGTTGTGAAACTACAAGACCCATGAGGCATTGCAAGGAAAGTTCCATAAGGCACTGCAAGGCTGACAGTTGCAAGCATGACTCCCAAAGGCAGAGGCATGATGGAACTTGGCTTCCAAAGGAAGAGGCATGATGGGACTTGTAGTTCTGCAACAGCTGGAAGGCCGCAGGTTGGACACCATGATGTACAGCAGGGGTCTCCAAACTTTCTAAACAAGGGGTAAGTTTACTGTCCTTCAGACTTTAGGGAGGCCAAACTGTGGCCAGTGGATGTAGAAAATACCCCAGTGTCAGTAGGCGTGAACAATGCCCCAACTTTAGTGGGAGGATTACCACCCCATCATTGGTGTCAGTGGAAGGAACAGTGCCCCATTAATGGTGTCAGTGGGAGGAATGGTGCTCCATCATTGGTGTCAGTGGAAGAAACAGTGCCCCATCATTGGTGTCATTGGGAGCAATAATGCCTCATCGTTGGTGTCAGAGGGAGGAATACTGCCCCATCATTGGTGTCAGTGGGAGGAATAATGCCCCATTGTTGGTGTCAGTGGGAGGAATAATGCCCCATTGTTGGTGTCAGTAGGAGAAATAATGTCCCATTTTTGGCGTCAATGGAAGGAATCGTGCCCATTGTTGGTGCCAGAGAGCGGAATTGTGCCGCAACATTGGTGCCAGTGGAAAGAATAGTGCCCCATCATTGGTATCAGTGGGAGGAATAGTGGACCATCATTGGTGTCAGTGGGTGGAAGGGTGCCCATTATAGGTATCAGTGGGAAGAACTGTGCTTTACTGTTGGTGTCAGTGGCAAGAATTATGGCCCCATTGTTAGTGCCAGTAGGAGGACTCGTGCCCCAAGAGCCAGATAAAGGCAAACAAAGGGTCGTATTCGGCCCCTAGCCTAAGTTTGGAGATCGCTGATCTACAGCATCACTTTTGTTGTGGAGGTTCCACAAAAATAAGGCTCCAAGTGCAATAAACCTACAAAAATTAATAGGTATGCTATAGTCCATGTAATAGGCTGCCTGTGATTTGATATCAATTCCTGTACTTACGGTAAGTCACAAAGAGATAGTTAATCATTTACAGAAGCAGGGAGATGAGGTACTGGGGGAATTCCACAGACCTGCTATATACTGAAGGCATGGCTGCTAATCTACAATATTTAGAATGTTAATAAAACAGTGAATGTGACGTTCACCCAACATACACAGCAAGTGAATTAATTACTGTCATTTAAAACATTAAAAGGGGGGAGTTGGGACTTTAAATGAAGCACCAAAAAGGTGCCTCCATCCCTATATTAAATGCAAGAAAAAAGGGAATTTTGGGACTTTATATGAAGCAAATGAGTAGTGGAGGAAAATTGATATAAAATATTTATTCATATTGATATCACAACATACAATCATTTTCATTTCATGTATATACATCTGAGATGTGCAAAAAACAAAGCAAATTTGTACAGCATAACAGCGCATGATCAAGATAATAGATGTATAGGTAAATACGCAAAGAGAAGATGGTATGAGCTTGTGCCAAAGGCACCATGCCCGCCGCTGGTACATGCACCCACAAGAAGTCTGTGTTACTACAGAATAAGTATGTAAACATCATACAGTATAAGGATGGTAGGAGAATCAATAAAAAATGGTCCGTGTAGCTGTAGCATCGATAAGAGCTCTACGCGTTTCGTGGGTTTACCCACTCGTCAGGAGCAGATGCAGCAAGCAGTTCTAAAAAATATACATAAAAAGATATAAAAGACTATATTCCAAAAGAAAATTATTTTTCAAAAGATGTTCTTCTACAGTATAGATGAATTAGCTAGAGGCACTCACCAACCCGGACCAGAGCAGCGCGGGATTGCCGGTACATGGTCGGCCGGGAACATGACCCCCACACGGGAGCTGAGGCGGCATAGTGCACGGATGCAAACATCAGAAGGTGACGGGGGCGTGTAGGAGGTGAATAGAAATTCCATGTGGCAATGGTTGAATATGTTTCATATAACAGGAATATCTAGAAATAAAATATTGGATATGCGTACAGTTATAGAAACCTATTTGGGGTAAGAACAATGATTTTAATAGAAATAGATCCAATGTAACTCCACAGGAAAGAATAATATAGTAGGGATATTACCTGAAAATATGGGAGTATGTATTAAGTAATAAGTGGATAGATGGGACTATAGTAATGTGGAATTACATATGGCAATAATTGAAATATATTTCATATAACAAAAATATCTGAGCAAATGAATGTATATATGTATATAGTTATATCAATTGATTCTGAGTAAGAGTAATGATTTTATATGTAAGTAAGCCTAATGTAGTACCACAGGGAAAAAGTGATGTGGTAAAAGTGGTGTATGAAATAATAAAAAGTATAATATTAAGTGATGAATAAGTGAATGGGACTATATAAGTGTGGGAAACTGGAATGGGTGATAGATATGAAAAAAAAAAAAAAAAAAATTGGGGTGAGCAAAATATGTGACTCAGACTGAGCCAAAAAGAGAAAAGGGGAGAAAAGTGCAAAGCCAAAAAGGAAGGTCTTACCAATGTTGTATCTAGCAACACCAGGAGAATGACATAACTAGTGTGCCGTGACCCCAGAGGGAGACTGGTCAATGGATCAGCTCACTGCAGGGGGAGTGTACAGATATGCCGCCAACGTCACGCCAGTGGGCCAATGGGGGAGAGGATGCCGCACCTGAACCGAGTGAACACTCGGTAAATGGCGCGGAGACTCCCTCATGTAAGCACACACGGTGTTATTGCTGGACGTCGGCGCAATGACGTCACGAATGACGTCATGCGCACGACGTGCCCGCCGTCACACAGCCAGCGTGACAGGCGTGGCGCCGATGCGCGAAGGGGCACCCGCCCACTCCCCCAGAGCGCAGGGCCAATGAGGGGAGGAGAGGGAGGGGCCCACTAGGCGCATCGCAGCTCCCGCGATGAAGGAAGGACCCCAGCCGAATCCATGCGCCAAACAACCAACACACAACCAGTGGCCGAGGGTAGAGAGAGTGTATGTCCTCAAGCTATGAGTAAAAACAATCAATGTGGGTATATGGAACCTGCGTAGGGGATGCTGCATGTAAATAGTATTCATTATTCTATGCAATGCTCGCAATATAGATAATCATAGACAATGTATAACAGATATTAGCAATATCCATATATAAATGTATAAATATATAAACCTTATTAAAGGGTCCCCTATAAATGAGGGTAACCTCACACAGGGATGGCAGGGGAACACTGCCAATCCCATATACTCAAATGCTTCCATCCCGGTATCTGAATACAATAAAAGGGGGGAGTTGGGACTTTAAATGAAGCACCAAAAAGGTGCCTCCATCCCTATATTAAATGCAAGAAAAAAGGGAATTTTGGGACTTTATATGAAGCAAATGAGTAGTGGAGGAAAATTGATATAAAATATTTATTCATATTGATATCACAACATACAATCATTTTCATTTCATGTATATACATCTGAGATGTGCAAAAAACAAAGCAAATTTGTACAGCATAACAGCGCATGATCAAGATAATAGATGTATAGGTAAATACGCAAAGAGAAGATGGTATGAGCATGTGCCAAAGGCACCATGCCCGCCGCTGGTACATGCACCCACAAGAAGTCTGTGTTACTACAGAATAAGTATGTAAACATCATACAGTATAAGGATGGTAGGAGAATCAATAAAAAATGGTCCGTGTAGCTGTAGCATCGATAAGAGCTCTACGCGTTTCGTGGGTTTACCCACTCGTCAGGAGCAGATGCAGCAAGCAGTTCTAAAAAATATACATAAAAAGATATAAAAGACTATATTCCAAAAGAAAATTATTTTTCAAAAGATGTTCTTCTACAGTATAGATGAATTAGCTAGAGGCACTCACCAACCCGGACCAGAGCAGCGCGGGATTGCCGGTACATGGTCGGCCGGGAACATGACCCCCACACGGGAGCTGAGGCGGCATAGTGCACGGATGCAAACATCAGAAGGTGACGGGGGCGTGTAGGAGGTGAATAGAAATTCCATGTGGCAATGGTTGAATATGTTTCATATAACAGGAATATCTAGAAATAAAATATTGGATATGCGTACAGTTATAGAAACCTATTTGGGGTAAGAGCAATGATTTTAATAGAAATAGATCCAATGTAACTCCACAGGAAAGAATAATATAGTAGGGATATTACCTGAAAATATGGGAGTATGTATTAAGTAATAAGTGGATAGATGGGACTATAGTAATGTGGAATTACATATGGCAATAATTGAAATATATTTCATATAACAAAAATATCTGAGCAAATGAATGTATATATGTATATAGTTATATCAATTGATTCTGAGTAAGAGTAATGATTTTATATGTAAGTAAGCCTAATGTAGTACCACAGCATTGCATAGAATAATGAATACTATTTACATGCAGCATCCCCTACGCAGGTTCCATATACCCACATTGATTGTTTTTACTCATAGCTTGAGGACATACACTCTCTCTACCCTCGGCCACTGGTTGTGTGTTGGTTGTTTGGCGCATGGATTCGGCTGGGGTCCTTCCTTCATCGCGGGAGCTGCGATGCGCCTAGTGGGCCCCTCCCTCTCCTCCCCTCATTGGCCCTGCGCTCTGGGGGAGTGGGCGGGTGCCCCTTCGCGCATCGGCGCCACGCCTGTCACGCTGGCTGTGTGACGGCGGGCACGTCGTGCGCATGACGTCATTCGTGACGTCATTGCGCCGACGTCCAGCAATAACACCGTGTGTGCTTACATGAGGGAGTCTCCGCGCCATTTACCGAGTGTTCACTCGGTTCAGGTGCGGCATCCTCTCCCCCATTGGCCCACTGGCGTGGCGTTGGCGGCATATCTGTACACTCCCCCTGCAGTGAGCTGATCCATTGACCAGTCTCCCTCTGGGGTCACGGCACACTAGTTATGTCATTCTCCTGGTGTTGCTAGATACAACATTGGTAAGACCTTCCTTTTTGGCTTTGCACTTTTCTCCCCTTTTCTCTTTTTGGCTCAGTCTGAGTCACATATTTTGCTCACCCCAATTTTTTTTTTTTTTTCATATCTATCACCCATTCCAGTTTCCCACACTTATATAGTCCCATTCACTTATTCATCACTTAATATTATACTTTTTATTATTTCATACACCACTTTTACCACATCACTTTTTCCCTGTGGTACTACATTAGGCTTACTTACATATAAAATCATTACTCTTACTCAGAATCAATTGATATAACTATATACATATATACATTCATTTGCTCAGATATTTTTGTTATATGAAATATATTTCAATTATTGCCATATGTAATTCCACATTACTATAGTCCCATGTATCCACTTATTACTTAATACATACTCCCATATTTTCAGGTAATATCCCTACTATATTATTCTTTCCTGTGGAGTTACATTGGATCTATTTCTATTAAAATCATTGCTCTTACCCCAAATAGGTTTCTATAACTGTACGCATATCCAATATTTTATTTCTAGATATTCCTGTTATATGAAACATATTCAACCATTGCCACATGGAATTTCTATTCACCTCCTACACGCCCCCGTCACCTTCTGATGTTTGCATCCGTGCACTATGCCGCCTCAGCTCCCGTGTGGGGGTCATGTTCCCGGCCGACCATGTACCGGCAATCCCGCGCTGCTCTGGTCCGGGTTGGTGAGTGCCTCTAGCTAATTCATCTATACTGTAGAAGAACATCTTTTGAAAAATAATTTTCTTTTGGAATATAGTCTTTTATATCTTTTTATGTATATTTTTTAGAACTGCTTGCTGCATCTGCTCCTGACGAGTGGGTAAACCCACGAAACGCGTAGAGCTCTTATCGATGCTACAGCTACACGGACCATTTTTTATTGATTCTCCTACCATCTTTATACTGTATGATGTTTACATACTTATTCTGTAGTAACACAGACTTCTTGTGGGTGCATGTACCAGCGGCGGGCATGGTGCCTTTGGCACATGCTCATACCATCTTCTCTTTGCGTATTTACCTATACATCTATTATCTTGATCATGCGCTGTTATGCTGTACAAATTTGCTTTGTTTTTTGCACATCTCAGATGTATATACATGAAATGAAAATGATTGTATGTTGTGATATCAATATGAATAAATATTTTATATCAATTTTCCTCCACTACTCATTTGCTTCATATAAAGTCCCAAAATTCCCTTTTTTCTTGCATTTAATATAGGGATGGAGGCACCTTTTTGGTGCTTCATTTAAAGTCCCAACTCCCCCCTTTTATTGTATTCAGATACCGGGATGGAAGCATTTGAGTATATGGGATTGGCAGTGTTCCCCTGCCATCCCTGTGTGAGGTTACCCTCATTTATAGGGGACCCTTTAATAAGGTTTATATATTTATACATTTATATATGGATATTGCTAATATCTGTTATACATTGTCTATGATTATCTATATTGCGAGCATTGCATAGAATAATGAATACTATTTACATGCAGCATCCCCTACGCAGGTTCCATATACCCACATTGATTGTTTTTACTCATAGCTTGAGGACATACACTCTCTCTACCCTCGGCCACTGGTTGTGTGTTGGTTGTTTGGCGCATGGATTCGGCTGGGGTCCTTCCTTCATCGCGGGAGCTGCGATGCGCCTAGTGGGCCCCTCCCTCTCCTCCCCTCATTGGCCCTGCGCTCTGGGGGAGTGGGCGGGTGCCCCTTCGCGCATCGGCGCCACGCCTGTCACGCTGGCTGTGTGACGGCGGGCACGTCGTGCGCATGACGTCATTCGTGACGTCATTGCGCCGACGTCCAGCAATAACACCGTGTGTGCTTACATGAGGGAGTCTCCGCGCCATTTACCGAGTGTTCACTCGGTTCAGGTGCGGCATCCTCTCCCCCATTGGCCCACTGGCGTGGCGTTGGCGGCATATCTGTACACTCCCCCTGCAGTGAGCTGATCCATTGACCAGTCTCCCTCTGGGGTCACGGCACACTAGTTATGTCATTCTCCTGGTGTTGCTAGATACAACATTGGTAAGACCTTCCTTTTTGGCTTTGCACTTTTCTCCCCTTTTCTCTTTTTGGCTCAGTCTGAGTCACATATTTTGCTCACCCCAATTTTTTTTTTTTTTTCATATCTATCACCCATTCCAGTTTCCCACACTTATATAGTCCCATTCACTTATTCATCACTTAATATTATACTTTTTATTATTTCATACACCACTTTTACCACATCACTTTTTCCCTGTGGTACTACATTAGGCTTACTTACATATAAAATCATTACTCTTACTCAGAATCAATTGATATAACTATATACATATATACATTCATTTGCTCAGATATTTTTGTTATATGAAATATATTTCAATTATTGCCATATGTAATTCCACATTACTATAGTCCCATCTATCCACTTATTACTTAATACATACTCCCATATTTTCAGGTAATATCCCTACTATATTATTCTTTCCTGTGGAGTTACATTGGATCTATTTCTATTAAAATCATTGCTCTTACCCCAAATAGGTTTCTATAACTGTACGCATATCCAATATTTTATTTCTAGATATTCCTGTTATATGAAACATATTCAACCATTGCCACATGGAATTTCTATTCACCTCCTACACGCCCCCGTCACCTTCTGATGTTTGCATCCGTGCACTATGCCGCCTCAGCTCCCGTGTGGGGGTCATGTTCCCGGCCGACCATGTACCGGCAATCCCGCGCTGCTCTGGTCCGGGTTGGTGAGTGCCTCTAGCTAATTCATCTATACTGTAGAAGAACATCTTTTGAAAAATAATTTTCTTTTGGAATATAGTCTTTTATATCTTTTTATGTATATTTTTTAGAACTGCTTGCTGCATCTGCTCCTGACGAGTGGGTAAACCCACGAAACGCGTAGAGCTCTTATCGATGCTACAGCTACACGGACCATTTTTTATTGATTCTCCTACCATCTTTATACTGTATGATGTTTACATACTTATTCTGTAGTAACACAGACTTCTTGTGGGTGCATGTACCAGCGGCGGGCATGGTGCCTTTGGCACATGCTCATACCATCTTCTCTTTGCGTATTTACCTATACATCTATTATCTTGATCATGCGCTGTTATGCTGTACAAATTTGCTTTGTTTTTTGCACATCTCAGATGTATATACATGAAATGAAAATGATTGTATGTTGTGATATCAATATGAATAAATATTTTATATCAATTTTCCTCCACTACTCATTTGCTTCATATAAAGTCCCAAAATTCCCTTTTTTCTTGCTGTCATTTAAAACATGTGCACCTGGTGGATATACCTGCAGCAAATGTTTGGTGATTGCCACTTCTTAATATTAATACCCTTTAGAGCCAAATCACACTCTTAAGGTGTCTTGCGATAACACGCATGTTACTGCAACAAACAATAATGCACATCAAGCATGTTAGCACATCGTGCTCCTATTTATTTAAACTGACCCCCAACACACTAAGGCAATGTAGCTCCAAGACACATTGCATTGCATTGTACCACAACACACGGTAATGTGCTACCATGCATTGTGGAGAGCTGCAGCAGAAAAATGCTTCATCTATGTTTTTTTTTGTTGTTTGTCTGTTCTGGTGCTTTGACCGCCCTTTCAAAATGAATGAGCTGCCCTAACACAATGCACATTAGTGAGTAACACACCACCCGATGGGGATGTGTGAAAGGGCCCTTGGCGTTCTTCATATTTTTTTTAATTTTAATGCTTTGCTGTCCTTTCTTTTTGACTGTCTGTTTTTTATCTCTGTGAAAAAAAGTAAAATAATGAGTCTAATAGAAATAGAATATTTTAAAGGAACTTGTCCTATTGATACATTTTGTAAAATGTTGAACGTCATAAAAATCTCCCACTTTTTACCAAAATTTTGTAGGTATAGAAAACTCTCAATGTCATTCATGGCTAGGGTTGCCTAGATGTATACCTCTAATACGTAATTACTGTGAACCTCCCAAACATATGCCTTTAGACAAATGACACTGATCTGGAGAAAATTTGAAATAATACATAATCCAGTACCCCTAATATGTAGGTTGCCGATCTTGGGAGGCATCAAAGAACAAAATTCAGATTGGGTACCAATGTTAATACTTAACGATCCCCAGCCGCGCAACAATGCCTCGGGGACAAACACACTTCAACACAGATACCACTTTGTTACCACTTCCTCGTTAATCCACCATTAACTGGGATCCCATAGAGGACGCCATACCTTAGATGGGTCACCATATGATTAATGTTCTGAAAATGTTAACGCCTCCAAAGTCCCCAACCGCCAAAACTCTTCTCTTTTTTTTTAACAAATAAAACAACAATCAAACCAAATCAATCCAGGGCGGGAGGGTGGAGATTCCAGTTCTTCTGTTGCTCCACAAAAGAGGGTCTGCCGTGTTATCGATACTCTCACTGTATCCCACTAACAGCAGCCCCGCCCACTTGAATCACCAGCCTATCCCTTTAAGTGACTTCCCCATGATACCTGTGTTGACAATAACCCAATTCTGCCTGGTATGCCCTGTTCCCCCTATCATGAGGCCCTGCACCTATTTTTTATAGGGCCTGTCTAAATTATGTTGCTTCTGTCCTATAATAAAATTCCACCCGTGTCATGTACACAGTGGGGTTGATTTACTATAGGAGTAGAAGCTGTTCAATTAGCAAAGTGAACATTCACTTTAAAAAAGAGATAGGTCAAATTGAGTGGACTAGCTTCTTCCTTTTCACCAAACTCAGAGAACATTCTCTTGCAAGGTGATTCCTCTAGTATACCCATTAGGTATGTGCGTTGTAAAGTTTTCAGCAATGTTTTTACATTTTTATGGGAGAAAAACTGGAGTTTGGGTTTGTTTGGCCCAAGCTGTCCTTGTTTTGTGCTGCCTGTAGCTTGGGAAAAGTACCAGACTTCATTTAGCAGTTTTCATTCACCACCCTCTGTTCACATACCATCATTATAGCCTTGTCACTTAATACCTTGTCACATTTAACATTCCTCTTTGCCACATTGAAGTGTTCAATAGCACCCTCCTGATGATTCTGGTTTCCATCTTTAAAAATAAATGGGTTGGCTTTCCAGTTCTATGTCACATGGGGATTGGTATTAAAAAAATATTCTTAAGACTGAAAGTAATGTCCTGTATTAAAGAACCTATGCAGGGCAAATCCTATATAACAAAAAAACAAATACATTTAATTATCTGCCCTAAGGATAAAAAAAAATGCCATACACATTTAGATGTTTCTCATTCAACCCCCCAGGCTGAGCAAGAAAAATCAGTTAATTCCCCTGCCTACATTATGCCAATTTTTTCATGCCAATTATTGTGGTCAGATAGCCCCATAACCCACAGCTGTCTTAATAATGGAACAGTGACTGCATCTATTAGGATGCAGTCACTGTTTAGCTGACAATTTTCCATTTGAATTTTTTAATTGGTGCCAATGGGGGCACCTATGTCTCAATTTCAAGCCTTGTATGGCCAGCCCAAAACTGGACATTATTGGGTGGCTGGATGTGCAGGGACAATATAATTGCCATTGGTCCTCTGAGTTATTCAGAGCATTTCTAAACGTGAATGAGCACACTAGCTGTCTGTCTGCTTGTATGTAGACCTATAGAGCAAGGTAGAGAAGGCATGCTACAGACACCTCTTATGTCAACATTGCAATGGGAAAACCACACAAATTGATTACTATATGATTTTTTTAACTAGTGTACAGAATACCACAGATGGATGGGAGATATACAGGTATTTGGGTTGTTGTCCATTTAAGGGAGAGTTCAAAAGACATTTTAGTACTCAGGTGCTCTCACCCATGCAGGCAGGAGCATATTTACCATGAGGATAACAAGGCGTTTGCCGGGGCGACATTTTTTAGGGGGACGGGATCTGTATCGGGATGATGCCTGCAGCTGCCGGAATTGGCTTTTCTCAGCTGTTGGTAACAGTAAACTGGAAGCGATGACATGACATCACTTCAGGTTTTCTCTGGAACCATCGGCGCCAGTTTTGAAATATCTAAAGCATGCAAAAACACTGATCTTGGTGTTTTGAATGCTTTTAAGGGCAGAGGAGGGACCTCTTATAGACCCCAGATCTTCTCCATAAAGAGTACCTGTCACTGCCTATTACTGTCACAAGGATGTTTACAACAGTGTAAAAAAATAATAATTAAAAAAAAAAAAAATTTAATAATTACATTTTCTTTAAATCCCCCATCCTCCCATGTTTGCACAAAAAGGCGAATGCGCGTGTTGGTCCCCGCACGCACGGAAACAGTGATCGTCCACATGTGAGGTATCACCGCAAATGTCAGATCATGGGCAGTAATTCTAGCACTTCTCTGTGAATCTAAAGTGGCAACGTGTAAAGGCTTTTAAAGCATCATCTATGAATAGTAAAATTTACATTGTTTGCGCGAGCGTGCACAGTTTTAAAACTAGGGAAGGACAAATCTAAATGGGGGGGGGGGGTAACAGTTTTGAGTCTTGCCTAGGGTGGCACAACACCAAAATACACCACTGCATGCAGGGTGAGGGATTTCGGAGTAGTCAGGCCAGAGAGGAGAGGAATACTTTTACAGTACTTTCAGTATTGGTAGGCTCTTTCCCACCCAAAGTTTCTCCGAGCCTCCAAACTCTGGAAAATTGTCAGCTCAACAGTGCCTGCATCCTATTAGGACAAATTTGAATGGGGCCAAGTGCTATATGGATTTTGTCCCCGGAAGTGTAAAAAAACATTTAAAATATGTAGTGAGACTTCTTATGGACCTCTTCTGTGCCCTCTGAACATCTTCACCCTCCAGCAGCAATAGTTCCCTCACACAACAATAGATCCCCCCCAGCAACAATGGACCCCTCGCAACAAAATAACACCCCAGCAACAATAGACTCCCAGCAATAACAGCAGATCTCCCAGCAGCCAGCATCAATAGACCCTCCAACAGCCAGCAATAATAGATTCCTCCCAGCAACATAAGACCCCCCTCCAGCAACAATAGACCTGCCTTGCAACAATAGACCCCCACACAAAAATAGAACCCCATCAGTTAAATAGATCCCCCAGCAGCCAGCATCAATAGACTTTTCAGCATACCCTAGCATTCCTTGCCATTACACACATTCAGCGCTAGAGGTGCCGGAACTGTGTTCCCCGTGTTCCCACTGAAAAAAAGTCCTGGCTACAGCCCTGATCTCTATTATAATCTGTTAGTATCCACGCCCCCTAATGAGTTCCCATAGTTGATACACAAGCCTGGCCATAAGGCTGTTTCTAAACACAAATGGTTCTTTTATTCTTTGACCCCAGGGCAGTAACACAGATTATACAGGCATTATCCATCCTGAGACAAACATAAAAAGCACTCATTTAAACAATGCCTTGCACAAATGTTTATAATGTTATTTGCCTTTCTACAATCCCTTCTTAGTGGCTGATGTATACCCTTTCATCCCACTTGCTGGAAATGCCCATCCTGTACTGCCCTACAGGGAAATGCGCATTACATCAGTAATCTCATCTCCCACAAATGTTTTCCAACCATAAATATATACATTCAATAGGCACAGAAATAGCACATAACAAACACATTGCTTCATTTCAGAAAACATGGCCTTTGCTGTGCGTGTCTTTCATGTATGGCTTGGCGCACAGATGTGCTCTTGGTCAGGGCAGCACATGTTCTATCGTCTTTTCATGCTTCTATGTCTGCCCGCAGCATAAAACACTCCTATTTACAATGTGGGGTGGGTTCATATACACAAAGGAAAATATATTCACAAAATTGCATTACTAAAATGTAGGTTTTGGGGCAAAAAAAAGAACATATATTTTTATAACCAGCAGCAGTATGTTTTTGTTTATGCATTGTGAACACTGTGTAAGGCACGGTTCACACTGAAGGCCTGTTTACATTAGGTGTGGTGGGACTGCACTGGGCAGCTATTCAAGCGCAGTCCCTCCCGCAAATTTTTTCTCCTACCAGGCCAATTCACACAACTGTGTTGTGGTAATGTGCGCTGAAAGAATTTCTGAAGTTCTGAATGCACTATTACCTTTCAGGGCAGTGCAATGCGATCCACTTCCTTGCGCCGCCCTGCAGCCAATAAGCTGTGACATTTTATTCATAATATTTATCGTTATATTATTATTTATATATATATATATATATATATATATATATATATATATATATATATATATACACATACATACACCCCTCACATTTTTGTAAATATTTTATTATATCTTTTCATGTGACAACACTGAACAAATGACACTTTGCTACAATGTAAAGTAGTGAGTGTACAGCTTGTATAACAGTGTAAATTTGCTGTCCCCTCAAAATTACTCAACACACAGCCATTAATGTCTAAACCGCTGGCAACAAAAGTGAGTACACCCCTAAGTGAAAATGTCCAGATTTGGCCCAAAGTGTCAATATTTTGTGTGGCCACCATTATTTTCCTGCTTTAACCCTCTTGGGCATGGAGTTCACCAGAGCTTCACAGGTTGACACTGGAATCCTCTTCCACTCCTCCATGACGACATCACAGAGCTGGTGAATGTTAGAGACCTTGCGCTCCTCCACCTTCCCTTTGATGATGCCCCACCATATGCTCAATAGTGTTTAAGTCTGGAGACATGCTTGGCCAATCCATCACCTTTACCCTCATCTTCTATAGCAAGGCAGTGGTCATCTTGGAGGTGTCTTTGGGGTTGTTATCATGTTGGAATACTGCCCTGCAGACCAGTCTCCGAAGGGAGGGGATCGTGCTCTGTTTCAATATGTCACAGTACATGTTGGCTTTCACGGTTCCCTCAATGAACTGTAGCTCCCCAGTGCCGGTGTTCTGCCGAGAAAGTTCCACTCGGCGGATAAGGACCCCCCTCTACTGCGCAGGCGCTGCGACTGCGCAGTAGGATCCGGCGGAAATAGCCAAAGGTGAATAGCTGAAAATCAGCTGTACACAGCGCCTGTAAGAGGGCCCCTCGCGGACTCGCTTCGATCGCCACGCTTCGTTCATGGCCTCGCTTCGCTCGGCTCTTTTTGATTCCCCCTCTAGGTCCACTTGGATGGTGGAGAAGAAACCTGGACCTAGGGCGCAGGCGCCAAGTACAGCTGATTGAAGAGTTTGAGCTTCGGCTATCTCCGGCGGCTGACAGTAGTTCGTACTGTGCAGGCGCTACGCCCGCGCAGTACAGGGGGGGTCCTTATCCGCCGAGGGAACTTTCTCGGCAAGACACCGGCAGCACTCATGCAGCCCCAGGCCATGACACTCCCACCACCATGCTTGACTGTAGGCAACACACACTTGTCTTTGTACTCCTCACTTGGTTACCTCCACACACACTTGACACCATCTGAACCAAATACGTTTATCTTGGTCTCATCAGACCACAGGGCATGGTTCCAGTAATCCAAGTCCTTAGTCTGTTTGTCTTCAGCAAACCGTTTGTGGGCTTTCTTGTGCATCATCTTTAGAAGAGGCTTCCTTCTAGGACAAAAGCCATGCAGACCAATTTGGTGCAGTGTGCGGCGTATGGTCTGAGCACTGACAGGCTGACCCCCCACCCCTTCAACCTCTGCAGCAATGCTAGCACAACTCATTCGTCTATTTCCCAAAGACAACCTCTGGATATGACACTGAGCACATGCTCTCAACTACATTGGTCGAGCACGGCAAGGCCTGTTCTGAGTGGAACCTGTCCTGTTAATCCGCTGTATGATCTTGGCTACTGTGATGCAGCTCAGTTTCAGGCACTTGGCAATCGTCTTATAGCCTAGGCCATCTTTATGTAGAGCAACAATTCTTTTTTTCAGATCCTCAGAGAGTTCTTTGCCATAAGGTGCCATGTTGAACTTACAGTGGCCAGTATGAGAGAGTGAGAGCAATAACACCAAATTTAATGCATCTGCTCCCCATTCACACCTGAGATCTTGTAACACTAATGAGTCACATGACACCGGGGAGGGAAAATGGCTAATTGGGCCCAATTTGGACAATTTCACTTAGGGGTGTACTCACTTTTGTTGCCAGCAGTATAGACATTAGGGATGGGCCGAACACCCCCCGGTTCGGTTCCCACCAGAACATGCAAACAGGCAAAAAATTTGTTCGAACACGCGAACACCATTAAAGTCTATGGGACACGAACATGAAATATCAAAAGTGCTAATTTTAAGGGCTTATATGCATGGTATTGTCTTAAAAAGTGTTTGGGGACCCGGGTCCTGCCCCAGGGGACATGTATCAATGCAAAAAAAAGTTTTAAAAACGGCCATTTTTTCGGGAGCAGTGATTTTAATAATGCTTAAAGTGAAACAATAAAAGTGTAATATTCCTTTAAATTTCGTACCTGGGGGGGGGGTGTCTATAGTATGCCTGTAAAGTGGCGCATATTTCCCGTGTATACAACAGTCCGAGAGCAAAGGAAAAAAGGTCATTTAAAAGTACTCGCGGCTATAATGAATTGTCGGTCCTGGCAATACACATAAAAGTTCATTGATAAAAACGACATGGGATTCCCTCACAGGGGAACCCCGAACCAAATTTAAAAAAAAAAATGTGTGGGGTCCCCCCAAATTCCATACCAGGCCCTTCAGGTCTGATATAGATATTAAGGGGAACTATGCGCCAAAATAAAAAAAAATGGCATGGAGGTCCCCCTCAAAATCCATACCAGACCCGAATCAGTGTTTCTCAACCTTTTTTCAGTCAAGGCACCCTTTAAAATAATAGACAATCTCAAGGCATCCTTTAAAATTACGGACAGCCTCGAGGCGCTCCATTCTAAAATGTAAAAAACTATTCTTATAGTTTTGCAAAATGCAGCAACATCCATACACAGGACACTTAACTTTAGAGGTGATTTATTCTTCCAAAGCAAATATACTTTTGCACACTGGTACTGACTAGTATTCCAACATGTTTCTTCTCCCTCAATTTCTCTCTATTAGTCAGCTAATGTCACCCCAGTGCTGAGGGAGAGAGGCAGGGGAGGGTCCAACTGCTGTGGAGGCAACAGACGTCCTCCTTAGGACGCCAGTGTCGAGAAAGTCACAATGGTGCATGATGAAAACCTGTGGCTTTGTGTAACTAAAAGGTAGTCTTGATCTACCCGCTGGCTTGTATACAACGTTTGATACATTTTTAGGCATTTTGCCAAGCCACCCCTGAAGAAACCTCAAGGCCTGGGCACCCTGGTTGAGTTAAAGTATATATGAAGCCAAAACTTTTCTTTAAATTGTTCGGACAGATTGTGGAAGGGTTAGATCCTGTTTCTATTTTTTTTTTGTGGAAGGGAGAGTCAACCAAAGTATTGGTGCTGCTGACCAGTGTATCTGCTATAGATTGTGATGGGAAATACAATATTTTGAAGTTGACAGACGAACAGGAAGTGAGGGTAATTTTTCCAATGGGTAAACCTGTTCAGGTCTACAGACCGACTTCTGTACAACCGCCCTGTTGGATCTTCCCCGCTCAATCAGCACTGCAGGCTATAGCCTGCAACGCTGATCAGTGTATTCTGACAGTGGGGAAGTCTCCCCACTGTCAGAATACAATAGCTCAGTGGGTTGGATTCCACATCCACATCAAGTCTGTGGATGGGGAAATCAGGTCAGTTATTTTTACTCACCAGTTGAACAAAAAAAACTGACTCATCTATTGTATGGGCTGCCTTAGGTTTTCCCTAAGCTCAGTGTTATTGTTTGCTTTTGCATTATCAATATTTTTGTCTCTCTGGCCATCCATTAAGAGGTTTATTGCCAGGCTGGTGAAGGATATATAATAAATAATTAGGGTGACCTAATTTAATAACGGTTGATCTTGTTCTTTAAGCCCCAGCCCCAACCCATCCTGGAATCTCCTAAAGGTGACCAAAAGTGCCCCAGATTTTGTACAGTACTAGCAATACACAGACTTCCAGGTTCTGCTTTGTAAGGAGGTCTGCATTTTTTGGATGTGCAAAGCTCCCCTGATATCCTTCTGGAGGGTATACACAGGGAAGTAAGTGTAAGAAGGTAACTGCCTGAGTTGTATCACCAGAGTTGAAACTTTGTTTGCTAAAGAAATTGCAGGAAGTTCTGGTGTTTCATCAAAGGATTGCATGGAAGCACAGAACAGTCTACACAGTACAGAGTGCTGTTTGAACTAAAAGTAGCCATAAATGCAAAACTTTTTTTTTTTTTTTTGGATAGAGTGAGTGTCAGTTTGTTTGCCATCTGTTTTCCATTGGGGAAATTCCCCTCATTTCCAGTCCCATAGCTAAAACAGGAAGTGAGAGGAGAAACCTCTAAAATAAGGGAATCCCTGATTGTCACCAGAGCCAGTGTCCATCCTATTCCTGTTCTGGTGACAACCCTAAATTTGTTATTTTTTTCACGCTTACTGATAATGATAAACAGGACAAATAGAGAGGGTGAATCTCCCTAATAGGGTCACAGTCCTCGGCAGGTGTTGCAATCTCTATCCACTCTAAACTAAAAAAAGTTATACGTTAAGGGCCCTTTTCTATATTGACTGTGAGTGGAGATAAAGATTCTTTTTAGGTCTTTTCGGGTACCAAGTGCCATACCATTTTTCACCTTGAGTTCATTGTCCTTAATAAACTCTGTTATACCTTCCTAAATTGACTGGTGCCCAATTGATTCCATCCCACAAAGAGTGAAGGATTCTGTCCTGAGATGAAATGCTAGTCTATCAAGCCACCTGGGGTCCCTACCTGCCTTGGGGGGGTAGGTGCTACACAAGATTTTAGTTATTGTATTTGCATATACAGTACTTTCAATTCAGTCTGAGCTATGATAGTCAACTGAACTGTTCACAGATCTGTATTTTTTGATGCCTTGTGACAAAAACTGTGTTGCATGTTAGATGAAAGGATCTCAATGACAAGCCCACTATACATTTATTTTCATACTTCCCAACTTTGATTGTGAAAAAAGGACGCTATTTAGCACAAGGTATATAGCTAAGGGATACATTCCTTCACTTTCAGACAATGGTCACCAATGGACGGAAGATTGAGATTGTGAATCTTTATAGCTCATAAAGGTTCTAAGCTTTCCCTATCCTATCCAAACCAAAGAATTGGATATGCTTAAAAAAAAAAAAAGACCATTAGATAAACAATTTTTGTTTCCAAAAGCTGAACCATGTCCTTGTCCTTGTTTGTACAGGCAGAGGAAATACAGTACTTGTGCTGCAATTCTGCAGTGTATGCTCATCAGGAGAACTGCAAAGCAAACCTGTACCAAGGTAGCTAATGCATTATGACCTGAGTCGGTTGTTGTTAGCAAACCTGTATGCTAGAAAAGAAATTGGTGATTAATTCTTTTGTCGTGTGTCACTTGTTGTTAACATGGGCCAAAGTAGAAAACATAAGTGATTTATGCTAAATAAATGTTATTTGAAAAATTGAAAGCAGTAAAAGGTATTTTAAATTTTAAACAGAGATGTACATGAAGAGGGACTACTTTCTTAGGAGCAGGGTTGCTAAGATAGTACTCTAGTCCAGCATTTCTCAACCTCTTTTTAATCGCAGCACCATTTAAGAGTATGCAAAATCTGCATTGCAATGGTTTCTTAGTAAACTAAAACTGTAATAAAAATTATTTGGAAAAAAGAAAAGTATGCAAAATCTTATGGCGCCCAGCCTACAATGTATTAAACATAGATGTTGCATATCAGTAGTAAACCTGAGCCTGGTATGATGCACACAACAACCATGATGAAATTAACTTCACATCAGAGGTCCCCCTTCACATCAGAAGTCCCCCCTTCATTTTACAGGTCTCCATAACCTTAGAGGTCCCCCTACACATCAGAGTACCCCCTATACATCAGGCCCCCTCATCCCCACAGTGGCTCCCATCAAAGAGCCAGAGGACCCATCACATCACAGTCCTCTCTATACATAAAGAATCCCCATCACAAGTACCCCAATGACAGACTCTCCCCATCACATCAGAGTACCCCATCACTACAAAGTCTACCCCTGCATCACAGAATCCTCTCATCCATCTCTGATCCAGAGTAAACCTGGATTGTGCTCTTGGTACCTCCGGAGAACCCAAAGAGCACCGCAGGATGTCCCGACACCCTGGTGGAGAAACATTGCTCTAGCCTGTGTTCATGTAAAATGCCTGATCAGGTTTTAAATCCTTAAATTTCCCTAAACTGAGCTGGTATATGAAATGTACCTAGCCCGGTGTGAAAATTATATCTGTAGTAAACTAGTATCTTAAAGAGAAAAGGAGCTGGCCGAACTATGTGAGCATGCCCCATAATTTGCAAATATGCATTTCCCCATACTGTATGGGATCAGTCAATAAACTGTTATTTATAGAGCTCAGTAACTGAAACTCATATTACATACTCAGAGAAGTTGCTACTTGTGCTGTTTACATAACAAATAGCCTAGCCAACTGGTTATGTGATTTTTAAGGAGGTGGGGTCAGATTGGCTAATACTCCTTATCAGACCAGATCATGTTACCAGGTACATAGGCTTTTACTTATGTGAGCATCACTGGATAGTTTCTGGAGCAGCATTTTCCCCAAAGTGGTAATAATTTCAAAATTATTAATATTATTGTTGTTATTACTAACTTTACTGATTTTCCATTAACATTTGAAAATAGGTTTATGCTCTACCGCTATATGACTGTCTGTCTTTCTATCAATTATATCTCTATTTACTGTATTTATCTATCTTTGGAGGTTTTCTATCCTGTACCGCTGCAAATCAAAGTAATTCTATTATAGTGATATTCTTACAGCCAATTAGAATCCACCTGTCATTTTTTTTTTTTAGTGCAGTTTAAAAATTGAAACCAGGCACCCCAGTGTTCTCTGTATCTCTTGGCATTTATTCTCTCCATGTCAAACATCTGGTATTTCACATTCCAATGTTTGTCACTGAATTTATATAACATAAAGTATAAAGTAGATCAATAAAAAAGAAATGTTTAAATTTTTATTATTAAATACGCAGGCCTCTCAGAAGAGCATATTTTGTCTGTGAAACTGTAGATGTAAATGTAAGCCATACTCCATACCAGAAAGAAATGATTAACAAAACACCCTCTACAAGAACCGCTTGTACCCATTAATTCTTATCTCTGAAACTGCAAGTCATTCCAGATCAATTTTTTTAATTAAGCAGACCTCTGTAACCCTCCTTAATAAAAGAAAGCTGCACATATTTTGAAACATGCCCGGAGTACTCATGACAGAATTCCCAATAATTCAAAAAATTAGAACCTTGGATATCAGTCGATCTCCAAATATCTGAATAGCATCCAAGTGATAATGTAAAACCATCAGATGAGAGAATCTATTAAAATCCAAGACATTGAAAAGTCAAATTGCAGTTTGGTTATTTAAAACAGCTGCTGGAGAAAAGTCTTCTGCATACCTATATAATTAATCTAAGCTTTGTGACATACTAGATGACTGTGGTTTGGCGGGAATCCAAAGTTATGCCAACGTTCACAAATGGCTTTCTTACTGAGACAAACTAAAACTGACTTTAGCTTCCTAGCTAGGAGTGAAAGAAACTGCCAACTGCCTATCACCAACCCATCTTATCCCAATCACTGTAATAAATATTTTTTTATACTTACATTTGTTGTTTTTTTCGTTTTTTTTTTTTTTTTTTAGGCACTTAAAGATCAACTCTATTTAAATTACAACATGCATTTCAGAGGATGTAAGTGTGGTTTGTAAGCTACAAAGCTTGAACATACACTTCGGGTCTTGTGGACAACTTTTATATCAACCCTACATTGTGTGAAGACCCCATGCTAGTCTATAGATAGAAGAAGGTGGCAGTCACAGATTGCAGTGGCTGTCACCTGCTGCTCCAGGTGCATTAAGCCAGGACTTTGAAGTAGTAGAATGTTGCAATGAATTAGCCATGGGTAGTACTAGGAAAGTAAAAATGTGGGCAATACATTTTGTGTGGCTAACTGGATATATTTTAAGGTGCAAGCTTTCAAAAACATTTAAAGTGGTTCTAAAGGCTGAAGGTTTTTTACCCCCCACCCCAATCCTTACCTGAGCTCCCTCTGATCCTGCAATGTTTATGATAGCCTCCACTGTCCCGGGACTCTCCCTCCTCATTGGCTGAGACAGCAACGGGAGCCCATGGGCTCCCACTGTTGTCAATCACAACTAGTGAGCCAATGAGGAGAGAGCGGAGGGGGAGTGGGCAAACCGCTGCTCTTATGGTTGCATAAAGCAGCAGATCAGGAGTGAGCACACAGCGTTGCCCCAAGGCAAGTGGCTTCCTCTGGGGGCACTGCACAAGGGGGAGAAGCCAGGAGCGCTGGCAGGGGACCCCAAAAAGAAGAGTATTGGAGCTGCTCTGTGCAAAACCACGGCACAGAGTAGGTTAGTATCACATGCTTGTTATTTAAACAAAAAAACAAATCTTTAATACCACATTAAGCTGGTCATAGACAGGTAGTTTTTTTCTGTATAGCCAGCAGGCTTGTAGGCAGGTTTCTTACTAGAGCTAGTTAGCCAGTTCGGCTGCCCAAGCCAGGGGGAAGGGGTTAATGTTTTGCCGCTTTTCAAGGCAGGTTTTCTTGGGGTCTAGCCTCTTTCTTCCTGTGAATATAAATGGGCAGAGGTGTGGGTCCAGAGAGAGCAGGCGTAAATGGGTGAACTTGAAGAAGGTTGCTGGGACCTGTGGTCCTTCTCCAGGAACACCAACTTGGGACCCTGTAGCAATGAACATTTACAGTCTGGATTCTCCACTTTTGGACTTCATCTACAAGGAATTTACGTATGCAGGTACTCTGGGGTAGCCACAGTTAAAGTTAGTTAGGGAAGGACATTTTACCCTGGTGCATCTGTTATGCCAAAGTTCCAGTAAAATTGTTTCAACTGCTTTGAGCCTGGTCTGAAGTCATTTAAAGGGGTGCATGTTGGGTCTTGGTGTATTCCTAAAAACCTGGGTCTGTAATTACATTGGGATATGAGTAACATCTATATAAAAGGGTGACTCTGCAAGGCCGGGAAGAGGAGGTTGTAGCCACGGGTAACCAAATTAAGGAACAGCTGCAAGCATCCAATCATTTGGTGCAGTACCTGACTGGGTGGCAGGACCTCCAGTAGTGAGGGGGTCAGTGTTCTGGCTCTCTCCCTGGCAGTCTGTCTTCTCTTATCACCAGGAGTAGACTAGCATTATGGAGATACAGGCCTGATCATGAGGTCTAGGGAGGAAAGAGTTAAAGAGCCTGCATGGTGCCCACTAGTTGTTCGGCAGGACCCCATTCTGTGACTGAGAGTGAGTTGACAGAGGGCGCTGGACTGCTGAAGTGCGCAGGATCTGCCCCTCCCTCCTAATGTAGAAAATCTCAGTTACAAATGTGTAGTGACATGGGACAGGACATCTCACAGAGGAACTCTGTACATTACTGCTGCAGACAGGAGGTCCATCTCTGAGTTGGGGAACTGCCTTAATGAAGTCCCCTTGACTGCTGGAAGATTGGAATCTATGTGGGCATCTACTTAAACAGGGAATTTAAGTGGCTCCTTTGGGATTGGCTATGTAGGCATGAGGTGACTGTGTGGAGCCTGAACTCTAGAAAAGGCTATGCAGGGGCAAGTCCCACTACTCCCAGGAGATTCTGACGTCACAAGAGTTGACCACCCACCTGCCCATTGTGAATTTTGTCATAGCTTTATTGACGGTTTACCTTGCCAACAATTGATATTGCTTTATGGGCTATGCCCTCAAGTTCAATTCTGGGGTCAGTTTAATGTCTGTTTCGCACTGATGGTGGAGACAGGCCTCTTAGGCTATCAGTGTTTTTGTTATGAATGCTCACGATATAAATGTGACTGGCATTGTTATGTGGTATTTTTCAAGGTTGTTATATTTGTTAAGTTTAATAAAGCTGTGGCCTTGCCCTACTTCCAACTTAAAGTAGTCTCTGTGTCTTTTTGGGGGTCTCAGTATGGTTTAAGACATGCCTATGCTTCTCATCAGTCATGCTTGATTCTGCACATGACTGTAGCCTGATCACAGGGAATTGGTGAGTGTGCTACCACACATGTAGGGGCACATTATACCCCGTCCACAGGTTGAACAAAATAACAGGTTCCTCCATCCACACAAATGGGGTAGATGGAGGAAATCCTTCTCCAGGACATTATATTCTGACAGTGAGGCTTGTTGATGCCAGAATATACTGGTCCAGTGACTGACTGGCAAATGTTTTACAGCATGTTAAGTCAATCAACTTCTGTTGAGCAGGGACACATATTGAAATTCAGCAAGTCCCTGCTGACCCAGCCAAATTTAAATTTGTCTATGTCCAGCTTTAAAGCTGGGCATAGACGACTAGTTTTTTCAGCAAGCTGAATGAAAAAAAAAAAAAGCAGAAAAAAAGATTCCTTCATCCACCTGGTTTGTTGCCTCTGCTGTCAGAAAACACTGATCAGTGGCTGCAGCTGCTGATTGAGAAAAGTTTTCCAGCATGGCCCTTCAACAGAAGTTCATCAACCAATCATCTGTTGAGAATGGATGGCTGAACACTGATCGAAGTTTGACCATTCCTACACATTTTATCAGTATATGGCCAGGTTTAGTTTCCATTTTCAGGCCTGGTTTCAATACAAATAACTAATACAAGTCTTTCTTATATATGCAAAAGGCATATACAAATACAGTGAACATTAAAGAACACAGATTGATTAGATTGTGAGTTTCATTAATCTGTGTTCCTTGATGCCCACTTAATACAAAAGTATGATGTTCTAGCTATTTCTATGAAACCTATCCTGAAGAAGGAAGATAAATCATAAAGTTTGTAACCAGGTTCTGCTGATGTTATAGACTGGCCTCTCTACCTCCGCCCCCCCCGGCAGCAGTAAGAGGCAACAGAGGAGCGGGCAGTATGTTTGGTTCCCACACCCTCGTCAGCAGTGGCAAACTTTTGCACAGAGCGGGTAGAGCAGCTGAGGAGCGGGCCAGACTATTCTGTGTGATATCCAGCTCACCCCCCTCCTTAGCTATCACTGAAAAGAGGGAGACAGTGTGGCTCTCACTGGGGATCATTCCCAATTGCTGCCCTTCCCCTCCTCCCCACTGGTAAACACCAGCAGCAAGAGACCAATCAGAAAGGAGATAGGATCCTGATGGGACATGTAGTCCTCAGAGATAGGGCTGCCAATTGGAAGCAATTCCCACATAGCCCCATTAGAGAGGAGGAAAAAGAGCAAGAAGTTTTTGCCCAGGCAAATGCTATGAGAGAGCAGAGAAGTGGAGACAGAGACAGCAAGAGAACCATGGAGGATGGTGTCCTCCCAGAGGGAGAGGGACTGGATGGTGCCATTGGAAGCCAGACAGAGCAGAGGCGGGACCTGAGTGCAAATATCTGGAGCCACTGCCAGGATTCAGACCTCACTGCAGTGTTAATTTCGTTGACTAAAATATTTTCGTCTACTAAATTAATACTATTTTAGTTGACTAAATACGACTAAAACTAAATCAATTGAGATGACTAAAATACGACTAAAACTAAAATGGCATTTTAGTCAAAAGACTAAAATACGACTAAAACTAAAATGGAATTTTAGTCAAAAGACTATGACTAAAACGAATAAAACTAAATCGAAATTTGATGTAAAAATTAACGCTGCCTCACTGCACTGTTTACTGAAATCACCATGGGCATCCCAGGGTGAGCTGACACCTCATTGGAGGCACCACTATTGCTGTATTGCCAAGTCTAATGAGAAGGCCTTTCAGCCACTACGTGCTACCACCACTAGAGACAGAGCCATTAGGAACTACCTAACCAGCTACCTAATAGTTATAGTACTGCTTGCAGGTCTTGCTGACTACCTTAAAGCTTGTCAACAGTTACTGGGCCCCAACATTTAGCCAGATTGAAGACTGACACCTAATAGTTGCTACCCAGGAACCTTTTGCCCCTTTCGCTTAGTTAAAGAGGTACCTCTTAGGAGACACTGCATCCCATCCCAGCCAATTCCTTAGAGTGAACTTTAAACCAGTGTAGTATCAGTATAATTCATACTGCATTTACCATTTGTGTACATTGTTTATTATCGATTTGTTAATTCAAACATTGATTTCAGTTAGCGGTATAGAACCTATTCTTAGCCACTTTGGCGTAGTTATTACTCTGTCTAGCAGACTGTGTTCAGATTTACCCACTGTGTTCTCATTTATATTCTACTGCCATTTATTCTAAACCCTTATCATTGTTTGAAGTGCAGAACAAAGAACCTGAAATTACAAAACGGTCCCTTCGGGGTGGTGTTGCAACTGCAAGTTATAAATCAGTGAATGTGACTGTCACCCATCATTAACTGGCAGTGAATCCATCACTATCATGTAGAACATACTTACCAGGGACATTCACCTGCAGTGAGGACCAAATAGTGTTTTGAGTTTATATGCTACACACTTATCTGCCATTACTCCTCAATTGGTAGTTTCATATTAAATCACAATTTGTGGGGGCAATGTATTTGGCTACTGGGGGAATTATTACTTTACCAGAGAACATAATATTTAGTATATGTAGTGCTACAGAATAATGACAGAAACTTTCTACAGAAGACAGTCAGAGACTGCAGCTATGCTACAGTCGATGAAACGCGTAGGGCGGGACTTTGATGTGACATTACTACACACGCCAGGTGCAAGCTCACAGTGAGAGGATACGGCTGGAGATGGGCTGGTAAACAATAGACAGTGTGCTGAGATAGTGATGAGAGAGACAACCTCAGCAATGGCTCCCACCAGGCTACGCCCCCAACATGCTTCGCTCTGCCCCCCGGAGCTTAGTCATGCTGGCTTTGATACTACCAGCCATTACTTCTGGTGAGTTATTTAGCAGATTCAGATTCAGTTTGTACACTGAAGGTGGTGCATGTTTTTTTTCTTCGGCGATGAGACCCATTTTCATCATAATTGTGGAAGTTTAAAGATTACTGTCTTGCACAAGACATTTTATATATATAAAAATTGGAGCAATATATGGATTGTTTCTTGATATAAATAAGTACAGGACACCTTTTATATATCAAAAAACAAGTAGAAAGGCGCAAAGCAGGTATACCTCACATAACAGATCCTAAATAGTCCAATGGCAGGGTAGGTGTATGTAGATGTATATAGATATATATACAGGAGGAAGTCTATCAGGGCTGCCACCAAAAAAAGACCAGAAGCAAGGTCCAATAGGCTGAGGAAGATAAAACAAGGAAAAGGGGCGCCTCTGAGTATATATCAATAATCATTTATTTACAACAAACAATATCCACTCACATGGAAGACTGTAGTATTGCGTTCCGGTGCATCTCTGAGTAGAGAAGAGGCTGGAGGACCACAAGCCTCAGCAAGTCCGTGCAGTGCTGGTCACACATCAAGTCCTGGCAGGGATGGATGGTGGTGGCAGAACACGGTGGGAGCTCCCTCGGGTCTCCAGATGGCACTTCAGGATAGGTGGTGGGTTAAAATGACATAGACCAACGGTCTGTGGGTTCCAGGGAGGGGATAAGGGGACGCCAAAGCCGATCGCCGGGCGCGCTGCCGTCTGAGGCTCGTACGGCTCCGTGGAGAGAGATGGTGAAACGCGTCGCAGAGCTGTGACGTCACGGCCCGGCGCCGCGCTGCGCTTGCTTTCCAGGCCTCGTTCTGGCTCCCTGTACGGCCGTCACCATCTCTCTCCACGGAGCCGTACGAGCCTCAGACGGCAGCGCGCCCGGCGATCGGCTTTGGCGTCCCCTTATCCCCTCCCTGGAATCCACAGACCGTTGGTCTATGTCATTTTAACCCACCACCTATCCTGAAGTGCCATCTGGAGACCCGAGGGAGCTCCCACCGTGTTCTGCCACCACCATCCATCCCTGCCAGGACTTGATGTGTGACCAGCACTGCACGGACTTGCTGAGACTTGTGGTCCTCCAGCCTCTTCTCTACTCAGAGATGCACCGGAACGCAATACTACAGTCTTCCATGTGAGTGGATATTGTTTGTTGTAAATAAATGATTATTGATATATACTCAGAGGCGCCCCTTTTCCTTGTTTTACCTTTTATATATCAACTGTTTTTGATTTGTATTCTTTTTTTATATATAAAGAAGCATGGGACACTTTTTGTATAGCTCTTTTTAGCACTTTATTTTTGTATTATTGGCACATAGGCACTTTTGCATTTATTGTTACATTATATGAATTTTTTGAGAATTGGTGAGAGCGCTGTCCGCATGAAAATTTTTTAGCAGATTGTACTCACATCATACAGATAGCTGCTACACCTAGAGTACAGTGGGGGAAATAATTATTTGATCCCCAGCAGATTTTGTAAGTTTGCCCACTTACAAAGAAATAAAGGTTCTATAATTTTTTATCATAGGTGTATTTAAATGATAGAGACATTGATAGACATTGATGATAGAGACGAGTCCCCCTCCTCAAGAAGGCACATATACAGTCATGCCAATGAGCATCTAAATGATTCAGAGAAGGGTTGGGAGAAAGTGCTGTGGTCAGATGAGACCAAAATTGAGCTCTTTAGCATTAACTCAACTCGCTGTGTTTGGAAGAGAAAAATGCTGACTATGACCCTAAGAACACCATCCCTACAGTCAAGCACGGAGGTGGACGCATGATACTTTGGAGCTGTTTCTCTGCTAAGGGTACAGGCCATCTTTGCCGCATTGAAGGGCCAATGGACGGGGCCATGTACTGTAAAATCTTGGATGAGAACCTTCTTCCCTCAGCCAGATCACTGAAGATGGGCAGTAGATAGGTCTTCGAGCATGAGAATGACCCAAAACATACAGCCATGGAAACAAAGGAGTAGCTCAAAACAAACACATTAAGGTCATGGTGTGGCCTAGGCAGTCTCCAGACTTCAATCCTATAGAAAATGTATGGAGGGAGCTGAAACTTCGAGTTGCCAAGAGACAGTCAAGAAACCTTAAAGTGATAGTAAAGGTTTGTTTTTTTTTTGTTTTTTTTAATAACAAACATGTTATACTTACCTGCTCTGTGCAAAGGTTTTGCACAGAGCGGCCCCAATCCTCCTTTTCTGGGGTCCTCCGGTGGCGCTCCTGGCTCCTCCTCTTCATCGGGTGCCCCCACAGAGAGCCGCATTCCACGGGGGCACCCATGCAGACGCACTCCCAAGTCCTGCTGCTGCATCCATTGACACAGACAGCAGGACTCGGCCCACGCCCCCGGCTCCCATGTCACTGGAATTGATTGACAGCAGCGGGAACCAATGGCTCCTGCTGCTATCAATCTATCCAATGAGGACCCGAAAGAGTGACTGGAGCTCGTGCTCGTGCTGTGCTCGTCACTGGAACAATCGGGTTCAGGTACAAAAAAGGGGGGCTCTGGGGGGCAGCTGCAGCATGTAAGGTTTTTCATCTTAATGCATAGAATGTATTAAGGTGAAAAACCACAAGACTTTACAACTCTTTTAAGGATTTAGAGAAGATCTGTAGAGTGGACCAAAATCCCTCATGAGATGTGTGCAAACCTGGTCACCAACTGCAAAAATATAGTAGCGTAATTTTTTACTGCTACTATATATGATGTTCCCCTCTGTCAATGATTGTTAAGTAATCAGCGGGTGCTAGCACCATAGTAACCAGTGACATAAACTGGCCCAATTCATTGGCTGGCCAGGAATCCCCGGCAATGGAAACAAAGGGGCAGGGATAGTACTGACAGTAGTTACCAAATATTTCCATATTTGATCAATGACATAACTGGGTACACCCTGCCCCTTGTTTACATTTAGTAGCAGGTGATTGAGTTGCCATCCATGGTGAGTGTAGAACTGAGGTTAGATGTGTGCATCAGTCTGCAAATGTTTTCTTTCTTCAAGTTGCCGTGTGTCGTTCGCTGTAATTGATAAGGATCTACATCACTGCATGATGTGATCGACAATGGATGTATCATGTGGAACATTTTTTTATTTATTTCTTTAATGAAGGACTTTTTAAAAATTGTGCATCTTGATTTATATTTTTCATTTTTTTCTGAATGAGTAGGAGATTTTTTAATTATTTTGCTCCTATTTACTTCAGTGGGGATCAGATTCAGAATCCTAATCCCTACTGAATTTAGGAGAAAAAAAGACATAAAAAAGAAAGGAATGGACAACATGGAAAATGTTTTTAAAAAGTGTGCAATAAATAATCCAAGCAATTTAACTAGCAAAGACCAGTTTAATAAATATATTTTTTTCACTGCCTTGAATTCTTGTAACAAATGTATAAAGGGATCTACAGCATAGGACACAAAGTTGACATGCAGACCAAGCTGTCCAGCAAAAGTAACAGTGACAGACATTGGGACAAACTTAAACACTGCCAGGGGTACATACAACTGTCACCTTTTATTCATATGGTTTTAATTTTTATCAAACTACCGTCACTCCTGTGGCATTCCTCACCTAGTATGGTACTGTGACATACCAACCTGGGACAGAGGCTTTTGGAGGGGACTAGGGTCAAGCCTCCTACTGTCAGAAACCATGAATCAGACTGAGACTGAAGTACAGTTAAATCACACTTGTTTAATAATAATAAAAAAAAGTAAACAGAGTAAACGTAGTCAAAACATAGCCAGAGTTCAGGAACCGGAACGGATAGTCAGACAAGCCAAAATGTCAGGAAGCCAGAAGGAATGTCAGCCAAGCAAGTCTTTAACAGGAACACAGGAGAACATCTCTAGAGATGTGACCAAGACGAAGGCAGAGATCATCTGGACTGGATGGCTTAAGTAAGCAGGATCGACGAGCAGGGTCATCAATGGGTGAGTCGCTGTGGAGAGATAGGAGCTGACACCTACCCACTGACTATTGGGCCCCGGCTTTTAAAGGAACATTACTCTTTGGGAGGTGTGTGCCTTGAGGACCCTTGGAGTTGTCTTGCTTCGGATTCAAGTCCATGTTTCCCCAAAACACACAGACTCTGGGAACTGGAGGACCCATATACATATTTGGGGTCTATGCCCAAACCAGCAATGACTGCTTCAGACTGAGACTCAGAACAGATGTTAATATAAGCAGCTCAGGCAACCTGATGCTGGGGGTCTCCTGCTATAGTCTGTTTATTAAGGTGTTAAGTGTTTATTAAGTGCAAATAATGATATTTGAAGCGCTTCACAATGTGTATGAAAATGAATATATAAGAATAAATATAAATAGTAAAATAAATCCAGCGGTGAGTAAAAATTCCTAAAAAATCCAGCAATCAAAATAGTGTAAAATTATAAAAAATTAGTGACACCAAATGTGTAAAAAAATTCACATAAAAAATCCACATAAAAATAAATATATAGGGATGTATTCAGAAGGTTCAATTATACAGGTGTAGAATCCTGATTGGTATAGAGCTTTTGATCACTAGCAAAGCTGTTTAAAAACACTTGCTTAATCAAGGTGCTCATTGACCTTCATAGTAACAATGTGCTTTTTGCTTCTATTCACAACCAATGTGAGAATCATAAACAGGCAGATAAGAGAAAAAACCAATCATTGTGCAATAGTTAGGATACCAAGGTACACAGGCAAACTTCAATCCACTCACGTGTGCCTTATAATGATAAGGCATATGCAGGTTTTACTATAGCAGTCAGCCACCTTAGACAGGAGCAGATTCAGTGCAGTACACTGTGTGATACTGCTGATCTGCACAGAGCGTCCTTGGCTCCTCCCACGCGTTACATCACAGTCACGTGACTTTTTCAAGGATCCTTATAAGGCACACGTGAGTGGATTGAAGTTTGCCTGTGTACCTTGGTATCCTAACTATTGCACAATGATTGTTTTTTTCTCTTATCTGCCTGTTTATGATTCTCACATTGGTTGTGAATAGAAGCAAAAAGCACATTGTTACTATGAAGGTCAATGAGCACCTTGATTAAGCAAGTGTTTTTAAACAGCTTTGCTAGTGATCAAAAGCTCTATACCAATCAGGATTCTACACCTGTATAATTGAACCTTCTGAATACATCCCTATATATTTATTTTTATGTGGATTTTTTATGTGAATTTTTTTACACATTTGGTGTCACTAATTTTTTATAATTTTACACTATTTTGATTGCTGGATTTTTTAGGAATTTTTACTCACCACTGGATTTATTTTACTATTTATATTTATTCTTATATATTCATTTTCATGCACATTGTGAAGCGCTTCAAATATCATTATTTATTCTTTTTAAGTGACTCTGAAAACACTCTCTTTTGATAGCAGCCTCACTTGGTTTTATATGTAATTATCAGCTATTTAGCATCACAGCGCTTTGTGTTTTATATATATGTTTATTAAGTGCGTCTCTCCCATTGTGTGCCTCCTAGGTGTGCATTCCCATTGTTAAATGAGTTAATTGAGTCACCTATTGGTTCTGCCCGTTGGCTAATTTGCTAACTCTTGGAGGTTCCTACATGATGGGATTAGCTTTGCCTCAGCTAGCTCATTATCTAACCCTTGTCTGATGTTTTAGGTAAATATTTTTGTGTTATTGTTCATGTGGTGACTGACCTATTTTTGAAGTGTATAAAAACCTGTATTTCTGTTCAATAAACAGTCATTCCTTTGAACTTTACCTCAACATCTTGTCTGTGTACGATGCTTGGGGTAACAGTGCTGGTATTAACTCTCGATCTGCTGGAATGGTTTGGAGGGCAGGAGGTACCGTTTGGCGGAAGCACCCAAGCGGGATGCCAGCGTTCCATCACAGGTACAGATTGCCCCAAACCCTGCCACGGTCACTTTTGTTTACAGCTTGCCCTACAGATAAACGTGGAACACAATATAAATAAAGACTTCCACCTAAGAAAAAGCAATTGAAATACTGGATATTTCAACTACATGTATTAGCCAGATGCAGTTTTTGGAAAACAACGCTCTTTAAGACGAGAGCCAGAGATCTGGGGACTATATAACAATAATGTAATCATTCACGCCATGCATATGCCATGCAAACGTGCCAAAGTAATTTGTATCATTTGGCAACTGTAACATAAGAAGCGGTGTGATGTTGCTACTCATACCTACCTCAAATCCCTATATAGGAGATCTGTTCGTAGTGAGCTATAATATATGCAAACTGACTGTTTTATTTATAGGTTTCATTTAATGTGCAAAGAAACAAAACATATCCTGAAAATATCCCTTTATAGCATGCTCATATTTTATGTATAAAAATATGCTCCACATGTTCAGAACAATTCCGAAATGTTTACATCTCAGATGAAGAAATGATTGCAGAACCGAGCAGGAATTTTAGATACAAGTAAAATTATACTGTATAGGTACTTAAACAGGCACAATGAAAGGCAATGCAAAACAAACATTTTTTTTTTAATATAGCTTGCCAGTGTAAACACAATTTTATGGTATATGCATGAGATGGAAAGCATGTCATTACAACTTAAACAACAGATGTTGAATGTTGTAAATATGTACTCCACCAGGTGTTTATTTATGTATCACCTTTGTAGGGGGCGTGGCCAGATCTGTACTCTGTTCAGTCTTTAAAGCTAAAAAAGAACATACTTTCATACACCAATACAAAAACTTTTAGTATTTTTATTTATTATTTTATTTATTATTTTCACATGTAAGGTTTGTAAACCCATAGCATCCAATCAGATTTTTTTTTGTAGTATTCTACTGTCCTAAATGAATGGAATCTTAAAACAGGACTAAACTACGCTATATTGTCAAAAGTCTTGGGACGCCTGCCTTTATACGCACATGAATTTTAAAGGCATCCCAGTCTTAGTCTGTAGGGCTCAATATTAAGTTGGCCCACCCTTTGCAGCTATAACAACTTCAACTCTTCTGGGAAGGCTGTCCACAAGGTTTAGGAGTGTGTCTATGGGAATGTTTGACCATTCTTCCAGAAGCGCATTTGTGAGGTCAGGCACTAATGTAGACAAGAGGGTCTGGCTCGCAGTTTTCGCTCTAGTTCATCCCAAAGGTGTTTTATCGGGTTGAGGTCTGGACTCGCTCATCCATGTCTTTATGGACATTGCTTCGTGCACTGCTGAGCAGTCATGTTGGAACAAGAAGGGGCCATGCCCAAACGTTTCCCACAAAGTTGGGAGCATGAAATTGTCCAAAATGTCTTGGTATGTTGACGCCTTCAGAGTTCCCTTCACTGGAACTAAGGGAACAAGCCCAACCCCTAACAAACAACCCAACACCAGCCTCTATGTTTAATTTTGCTGAGAAATCACTTTGAAAAACACCCCCCTAGCATTTCTGGTCATGGCCATCTTGAGTAAGGGCAGATTTTTCATGTAGCATTTACGTCCTGGAATCCATCTGCCCTTAGCTCAGACAAGCAGGTGGGAGGATGTGCTTAACTGAGAAAGCCCCTCCTCCAGGTGAAAGAAAAAAAATGCCCATGAAGACTCCTGGGATGAAGACTCATTTTGGTCTCGGTCAGGAACCAGAAAACAACTAAAGACATGTAAAAAAAGTTTAAAATAAATAAATAAGCAGGGTTATTCAAAAAAATGGAACAGATTTCAACTTTTTTATTTCAAACAAACTGTAAGGGATAGAAGCACATTCCGCACATCACTGGGTAGGGGAAGGTTCAAAGTTAAAAGCCCATCTAGAAATTCCATCCAATGCCACACAGCAGCACTGTTTCTTGTTTATAGGAGAATGGCGACGCCACAGGAGAAGTCGTTTTATGTGCTGCAATTTACAAAGTGTAAATCCTTTGTTCAAGTGCAATGTGAATTATGCCATTGGTTCAACAAACCTCCGCCTTGTCATAAACAAATTTACGAGTGGCATAACAAATTTGTTAAAGATAGTTGCATATGCAAAAGGAAAAGTGCTGACATGTCAGGTGAAAATGTTGAGTGTATCTGAGATGCGTCGAACGGAGACCTAGGAAATCCATGGGCAAGTGTTGAACTTGGAATTCCTCAAACAATGGTATTGCGTGTACTTAACCACTTACAGACCGGAAGATTTGGCTGCTTAATGACCAGGCCATTTTTTGCGATATGGCGCTGTGTTGTTTTAACTGACAATTGCGCGGTCGTGCGATGCTGCACCCATCCTTTTTTTCCCACAAATAGAGCTTTCCTTTGGTGGTATTTGATCACCTCTGCGGTTTTTATTTTTTGCGCTATAAACAAAAGAAGAGACAATTTTGAAAAAAAAACAATATTTTTTTGTTTTTGCTATAATACATATCCCAAACATGTTTTTTAAAAACACATTTCTTCCTCAGTTTAGGCCAATATATATTCTTCTACATATTTTTGGTAAAAAAAAAAAAATATTGCAATAAGCGTATCTTGATTGGTTTTTCCCAAAAGTTATAGCGTCTACAAACTATGGGAAAGATTTATGGAATTTTTATGGCATTTTTATTATTTTATTTTTTTTTACTAGTAATGGCGATGATCAGCGATTTTTAGCAGTACTGCGACATTGCGGCGGACAGATTGGACACTTTTGACACATTTTTGGAACCATTGACATTTATACAGCAATTACTGCTATAAAAATGCACTGATTACTGTGTAAATGTCACTGGCAGGGAAGGGGTTAACACTAGAGGGCGATCAAGGGGTTAAATGTGTGTTCCCTAGGTGTGTTCTAACTGTGAGGGGATAGGACTGACCGGGGGAGGAGGCAAATGGTTGTTCCTACTTAGTAGGAACAAACGATATGTCTCCTCTCCCCTGACAGAACAGGGATTTGAGTGTTTATGCACACAAATACCAGTTCCTGCTCTCATGCATGCTATTGCATGTGGCCGGCGGCGATCCCGCCCGCCGACCACACACATCGCATTCCCCACTGTGCAGCACGGCGTGCGCACACCCCTTTGCTATCGCCCTTAACCCCCCTGGCGGTATTTCCTAGTCTGGCTCGGGGTGAGATTTTAGTACCAAAAGCGGTAACCCCAAGCCAGACTCGAGATCGCATCGCTGGATCCTGGAAGATGTGACTTACCTTGTCTCCGGGATCCCGCAATGTTCTCCCGCTGTGTTTGGCAGCCGGATCTTCCGCCCGATACACTGTGTGCCCTGGCTTCCGTTCCCTGCGAGCGTATCGACGCAGGGGGTGGAACCGGCGGCAAATTCAAAAAGTATAAAACACAAACACACTGACACATTGTAATCCTATTGGATTACATTACTAAATAAAATAAAATTGACCTCAGTTTGCCCCCCAGTGCTTTGTCCAGTGCCCCTGCCTGCAGTTTTACTGTACTTTCTGTCTGGAAACTGCAGAGCGACCATGGCATCAAAAAAGCGCGCTTCAACCTCAAAAGCGGCATATGACCTGCTGGAAAACAGCGACAGCGAGACAGAATCGCTTGCAGAAGTGAGTGGTAGCGATTCATGGGGAAGTTCGTCATCAGGCACGGAAAGCGATTTCAGCGATGATCCTGCGACTGTGCCCAGTGATGTGCGGACTTGGTGCTCGATTGACTGTGGTACAGAGCACACAGCGCCCCCAAGATTCCCGTTTACCAGAGCACCTGGTATCAAAGTGGAGGTTGAAGATGACAGCCCCTTGGGATACCTCCAACTCTTTTTGACTGATGAGGTCATAGAAAGAATTGTTACAGAGACCAATCGGTACCAGGAGCAACAAGCTGCTATACCTCAGAGGTTTTCAAGGAGCAGAAAATGGGAACCAGTGACCAAAGAGGACATCTGGAGGTTTCTGGGCCTAATTATTCTCCAGGGAGTGGTGGGGAAACCCCTGCAGAAGTGGTACTGGACAACCAACAAAATACTAGCCACTCCTTTTTTTGGCACCATCATGTCGGAATACAAATTTTCTCTCATAATGAAATATCTGCATTTTCAAAATAATGAAGAATTTGATGAGACTTCTCATCCAGCTCCAAAACTGAAAAAGATTTGGGACCTATATCAAATTATTCTGAAAAATTTCCAGCAGACCTGACAGAGACGTCAGTATCGACGAAAGTCTAATGGCCTACAAAGGAAGACTTAGCTGGATACAGTACATCGCATCTAAGAGAGCACGATTGGGCATAAAATCATTCATGCTCTGTGAAGCCAGCACTGGTTACATATGGAATTCGGTCCTTTACACCGGAAAAGGGACCAAATTCAACGACAGATTCAGTATTTATGGAATGGCAACCGCTTCTGTTCTTACTTTGATTGAGCCATTGCTGAATCAGGGGTACTGTGTAACCACAGATAATTTTTATACTTCTCCAGAACTCTATGAGTTCCTTCTACAACACAAGACAGATGCATACGGGACTGTTAGAGCTAACCGGCGTGACATGCCACCAACCTAAAAAGCTCAAGGCAGGAGAAATAGTTGCCTGGCAAAAAGGCAAAATGATGGCACTAAGATGGCGCAATAAAAAAGATGTGTACCTAATGAGTACCATTCACACCTCTACTAACACCTCTACTCTCATGGTACATACAAAAGGTGGAAAAGATGTAATGAAACCTCAAGTCGTAATGGACTACAACAACACAATGGGAGGTGTTGACAGAGCTGACCAGGCCATGACTTTTTATCCTGCTATGAGAAAGCAACAAAAAAAATATTACAAAAAAATCTTCAGGCATCTCATTGAACAGTGCCCGTGGAATGCTTTCATTCTTCTAAAAAAAAAGAGTGACAGGCCTGTGGTTCATGCAGACTTCGTTTGGAAAGTTGCCGAACTTATATTTCTTAAGTACCAACCACTGTAAATAGATCTGGACGTTGTGCTGCTGGCGTTGTGAACCCGGAACGTCTGACAGGTCGACACTTTATGGACCACATTCCACCAACGGAAAAGAAGGCAGCACCCACAAGGATGTGTGTGGTTTGCTGCTCTAAACGTGACGACATAGGAAGGAAAATCAGAAAAAAAACCCGGTTCTACTGTCCTGACTGTGACGTTTTAAAATTTTCCATAGCCGAGATATTTACTAAAGCAATATGACTACTAATATTGCACTCTTGTTTGGCCAAAAAAATGTCAGTGTTTTTGATTTATATTATTTACTAAAATTGATTGAATAAAAAGTATTATTACTATTATATTATTATTTGTTATTATTTATAGTTATATATTATATTATAATTTATGATTTTGTTTTTCAAACTTTATCATACCCGGGAAGTCTACTAGACTTTTGTTTGGATAGATTTCAGTGAGTTATTCCTAAGAATTACAGGCCTACAATATAAAACGCCACATTTCCATGCAAAAATAATGGTACCGCTTTCAGCACCTAAAATCCGAAATAATCATACCGCCAGGGAGGTTAAAGGTACAGAATTATCCATACAGCGATTCGCAGGAACAAACCACTTTGCTGCCGTATATCAGCATGAGCCGGTCGGCAAGTGGTTTGCATATGAAGCCATACAAGTTGCAGGTACTGCAAGCATTGCATCCTGCATCATAACAGAAGGTTCATATTTTGCACTGAAATTCTGCAGGATATGGACGAGGACAATTTTTCCAAACTACAAATTTTTTCGGATTAATTAAAGTTTCATCTCTCTCTGGGTCAACAAGATCTTCTTCATCATCTGTGGCCTCCCAGGTCACCAGACCTTATCGCCTGTGATTTTATGTGTGAGGGGTACATAAAAGGAAAGATTGTTGAAGCAATGAATTCAATAACTGGCGAACAGCTGATTCATGGCAATGTGGCAAGAAATTATCTACTGTTTTGATGTTTGTTGCACAACATATGGTGCTCATGTTGAGTGCATACAACCTCAAGGACCATAAAATTGAACCATCCTCTATCCAGTGATGTATGGAATGTGCTTCTGCACCTTACAGTTTGTTTGAATTAAAAAGTTGAAATCTGCTCCATCTTTTTGAATAAACCCTGTATTATACCTTTCTATCGAATTACTACAGCTAGTAGCATAGGGTTAAAAAATAGTTAATGCTGATTGATAGAGTTTAGTTCTGCTTTATACTACAGATATCTAATTGGTTGTTTTGGGTTACTGTACAGCGGATATAGAAAATAATCACCCCCCTTTAAAATCATCACATTTTGTTGCTTTGCAGCCTGAAATGAAGACAGACACAGTTTTTGTTTTATCCAGCTGTATTTACTCAATGCAACATATAACATCCAAGTGAAAGAAATAACACCAACATGTCAGGAAAAAAAAAAAAAAAACTCACCGAATTGGAAAAAGGATCACCCCCCTTCTAAAAATGATTGTAAACTTAACCACTTCAGCCCTGGAAGGTTTTACCCCTTAACCAACCAGGCCATTTTTTTGGGGATACAGCACTGCGTTATTTTAACTGTCAATTGCGTGGTCGTGCGACGCTGTACCCAAATACAATTTATGTCATTTTTACCCAACAAATAGAGCTTTCTTTTGGTGGTATTTGATCACCTCTGCGGTTTTTATGTTTTGCATTATAAATTAAAAAAGGATGACAATTTTGAAAAAAAAAACAATATTTTTTACTTTCTGCTATAAAACATATCAAATGTAAAAAATCCAATTTCTTCATCAATTTAGGTCAATATATATTCTTCTACATATTTTTGGTAAAAAAATCACAATAAGCGTATATTGATTGGTTTGCACAAAAGTTATAGCGTCTACAAAATAGGGGATATATTTATGGCATTTTTATTTTATTAATTTTTTACTTATAATGGCGGTGATCATCGATTTTTAGCTGGACTGCTTGGACACCTAGCTGACACCTTTGACACTTTTTTGGGAACCAGTGACATTATTACAGTGATCAGTGCTAAAAGTAAGGACTGACACTGTATAAATTACACTGGCAAGGAAGGGGTTAACATTAGGGGCGATTAAAGGGTTAAGTGTATTCACTAATTGCGCTTTCTTACTGGGGGTGGGGGTGGGGTGGGCTCACTGCATGGACACTGTGATCCGTGTTCCTGGTTAGCAGGAACACTAGTTCACAGTGTCCATGCCTGACAGCATGGCGGTCTACCTGTTTATATCGGCAGACCGCCGTTCTGTCTCTGTGGGAAGCGATCGTGGGTAGCGATGTCCGCCGGGCCTGCTGTTTGGGTCCCTCTGTGGCCAATCAGCACATGCACGCCCCCCAGTGGGTATTGAACAGAATCACGTACATGTACATGATATTGCGTGATAGAGCCACCTTGTCGCAGTATATGTACGGCAAGCAGTCAGGAAGTGGTTAATCAGGTGTAGCTATTCAAAATCTCAATGACACGCAAAGTCATTTGACTTTCAACTGTGATTAGCTGTGGTCATTCTGATTAGCTCAGCATAAACAGACCTTTCCTGGAGCATTTCAGTCCCTGAACTGAAAGTGCAACTGAAGCAAACAATCAACTATGGGTGGTAAGGCACTGTCAAAAGATCTCCGGGATAAAGTTGTGGACAGGCAAAAGTCAGGAGATGGATACAAAAACATTTAAAAGACTTTAATAATGCCTAGAAGCACAGAGAAGTCTATTATTAAAAAGTGGAAGGTATTTGGTACAACGTAGACCCTCCCTGGATCAGGACGTCATCCCAAACTGGATGAAAGAGCCAGAAGGAAACTGGTCAGAGAGGCTACCAAGAGGCCTACAGCAACTCTGAAGCATCGTGTGCATGTGACAACAATATCATAAATTCTCCACAAATGTGGCTTGTATGGGAGGGTTGAAAGAAAAAAGCCACTCCTCAGGAAAGGCCACATGTAGTCACGAATGAGCTTTGCTAAAACGCACCTTCTGAGGCCACATGGAAAAAGGTGATATAGTCAGATGAGACTAAAATGTAATTATTTGTCCTCAACGCCAAACGATATGTCTAGCGGAAAACCAATACAGCTCACCATCGAAATAACACCATTCCTACAGGAAAGCATTGAGGTGGTGACATCCTGTTATGGGAGTTTTTCTCTGCAGCAGGGACTGGAGCACTTGTCAGGATAGAAGAAAAAATGGGGGCAAAATACTGTCAAATTCTTGAAGAAAATCTGCTGCCCCCTGACAGAAAGTTATCAATGGGAAGAAGGTTTACCTTTCTTTATAATGACCCAAAGCACACAGCAAAAATGACCACACAGAAGAAGAAGAAGGTGGTTGTCTTGATTGGCCGAGCCCAGACTTAAACCCCATTGAAAATATGTAGAATGACGTGAAGATTGCAGTCCACAAACAGCCACCATCAAATTTAACTGAACTTGAGCAGTTCTGCAAAGAAGAGTGAGCAAATACTGCAAAGTCTAAATGTGCAAAATTTGTAAAGACATATTCCAACAAACTAAAGGCTGTAATTAAAGCAAAAGGTGATTCAACAAAATACCAACACAAGGGGGTGACCCTTTCTCCAACTCAGTGATTCTGTTTTTGTTTTTTTTTTATTTTTTTCTGACATGTTGGTGTTATATCTTTCAATGGGATGTTATAAGTTGCACTAAATACAGCTGGAAAAAGCAAAAACAGGCTGCAAAGCAACACAATGTGATTATTTTAAAGGGTAGTATTTCTGTTCAATACCCTCGGAACATCACCTCTATTCACTTTCCTCTTCCTTTCTATTTATTTTTGTTGGAGTGGTTTTAAATGTTTAAAGTTTAAAATCATATATTCATTTTCAGTATTTGTAGACTACTTCTATGAATTTAAAAAAAGATTTAAAAAAATACTTTCTGAACTATTGTCTGTATTGCTACTACAATGCTGATGTTATAAAATTTAGGTGCATGCTATGGAATATAAGCCTCCTTTAAATAAAGCCCATTGGATATCCAGTATATGGATTTGATACCTAAGCGAGAAGTTTGCTGGGAAATTACATAATAAAAAAATACATGTGAGGTATTGTTAAATTAAAGTCAATAATGTGTAAATCATACAGCCTTCGGAAGATTTTTTGGGTGACTGCACTTATCTGTTATTTTGCTAATACAATCACCCTTTTATCTTAATTTCTACACACAATGGAGGACAATTGTTGACACCATCGTCTTGTCCTTCTGGTAAAAAGTATAGCCTTCTTGAGTTACTCACAGTTCTGTTGTCATTATCATTCTAGGCTTACCAAAATTCTGACACCAAGTTATTTTCTTTTTCTAAACATTGTAGAACCCAACTACAGGCTTGGCGGCAGCTTTGAAGTATGTGAATTCTGGTCAGCCACCAAAAGAGGAAACCAGAAGAGATAAATCCAATAAATGTGGGTTGGTTGTCTGGAGGGTTACTATTTTTACTCCTTATTGTTTCATTGTAGCTGTTTGTTGAGCATTCTGGGTCAGTCAACGGTGGATGAAACACCACATCACTTTGATTTTCATGGCCCATCAACTTTTGTTTAAAGGTAATCTAAATCTTAAATGTCACAGGGAACGTCTAGTAACGTTAACTTTGAATACACAGCACCTTACAAAAATATTTTTTGCCTTGAGTTTCTCCTGAAAAATAGCAGTCCACTTGCTGTGCCTTTGTACTTTTGCTCTGTAGCCTCATAGTTGAATATCTTCAGTGTGAGATCATCTAAGGCATTCCTGAATATGACTACTAGTCTTACAAGTCTGAAGTTGATTTTTGTGATGTCACTACTGTGCTGCACTTTTTTTTTTTTTGCTGGACAAGAAGCCATACATGAGGACTACTTTATTTATTCTATGGATGTGTGCTACCTCCACCTTTCCTGTTGCTTCTTTAATGTTCCCCCAGCAGTCATCTGACATGAAGAGGCAAAGCCCTGCCTCTACAAAGATGGCCACCTCCACAGAGAAAAACAATGCGAAATAAGGCATGGTAAGTCCTCCATAGGGAAAAGATCAGCTGAAGTGAGCCTTACGAGCAATTCTGGTAACTAGACCTTTGAACTATGTTCGCATTTTTTGGCCACAACTTTCACAGTTCAGGGCCGCTTAAGGAAAGACAAATGGTGAAAGAATCAGGGCACAATTCATCGTGCTTATGGGAGATCTTGGGACATACTATGCTTTGACAAATTTTAGACTTTGCAGCTGAAAGACTACAATTCTCTGAGGATAACAGTGGTGCCTGGGGTATGTGCAGGTAAATTGAACATATAGCATAAGATATGAAGGTCCATGTATTTCTGAAAAAGAAGAAAGCTCATGCGGTTTTGCAAATTGTTATACATCTGACACATAGGGTATAACCAATGGTCTAATTTTAATCCTGCTTTCCATTGTCTTTGTTTATTAAAAGGAATGTAAATTAAGTTAGCAAACACAGAGACAAATGTGGTTTGTAATTATAAGAACCACCCTGTAGTCTTCAGAGAGAGAGGGAGGCTGCTGTGCAATTACTCAACAGATGTTAATATAAGATATTAGCAACACAATGGGGAAGCTAGCCATAGACTTGCATTAAAAGAAGTAAAAATAAAGCACAGCCTCTGTAAAACACTATAAAGCAGGAAGCAGAGCATATTTAATGAGGAAATATGGCTACCCTTATGCACATATTTCATTACAATTTGGACATAAAGGGTTTAAAAACAATAAAGTAGAACTAAAGGCAACATTTTTATTTTTTCATTCTGGATAGAGCCTCAGTTTTTTTCCATCTGTATCCCATTGGGGAGAATCCCCTTCATTTCCTGTCTCTTAGCCAAAACAGGAAGTGAGAGGATATCTGTCCAAGGTGAGCCAATCCCTGCTTGTCATCAGAGTCACTAGAACTAGTGTCCCTATTGGAAGAGTTCTCCTCTATTTGTGTTCTGGTAACAACCTAAAATTTGGTATTTTTTTTTCAATTTTTTTTTTTTGTGATAATGGTCATCAAGACAAATAGTGAGTGTGAATCTCGATACGTAGACACAGACAATAATAAAAACCTGGTCCTCCACACTCTAATCAAAACTAAAAAAAAAAAAGTTTTTCCTTAACCACTTCAATACCGGGCACTTAGACACCTTCCTGCCCAAGCCAATTTTCAGCTTTCAGTGCTGTAGCAATTTGAATAACAATTGCGCGGTCATGCTACACTGTACCCAAACAAATTTTTTTATCATTTTGTTTCCACAAATAGAGCTTTCTTTTGGTGGTATTTGATCACCTCTGTGATTTTTATTTTTTGCGCAACAAATAAAAAAAGACCGAAAATTTTGCAAAAAAAAACACGTTTTTCTTTGTTTCTGTTAAATTTTTTTGTAAATAAGTACGTTTTCTTCTTCAATGATGGGCACTGATAAGGCGGCACTGATGGGCACCGATGAGGTGGCACCAATGAGGTGGCACTGATGAGGTGGCACTGATTGGCACTGATATGCATCACTGATGGGCACTGATAGGCATCACTGATGGGCACTGATAGGTGGCACTGATGGGCACTGATTGGTGGCACTGGTATGCAGCACTGATGGGCACTCATAGGTGGCACTGATGGGCACTCATAGGCAGCACTGATGGGCACTCGTAGGTGACACTGATGGGTACTTATGGGTGGCACTGATGTGTACTTATGGGTGGCACTGATAGGTGGCATGGATGGGCACTGATGGGCACTGATAGGTGGGCACCGATGGGCATGGATGGGCACTGATAGGTGGCACTGATGGGTGGTACTGATGACACTGATGGGTGGCATTGCTGGGCATCCCTGTTTTGTCATATAAATATGATGTGCCAGTCAGTGCCCATTTGTGGGCACTGATTGGCATATTTTGGGCATTTTTTTTTACATGTGGATGGCCATGGGGGATGTACCTGGCCATCCACATACTGGGGACTTCCCTGGTGGTCCTGGGGGCTTCCCTGGTGGTCTAGTGTGGGCATCTGAGGGGGGGCTGCACTGATAAACAATCAGCACAGACCCCCCCGTCAGGAAAGCCACCGATTGGCTCTCCTCTACTCACGTCTGTCAGACGCGAGTGAGGAAAAGCCGATCAACGGCTCTTCCTATTTAAATCGTGATCAGTCGTGATTGGACATGGCTGATCACGTGGTAAAGAGCCTCCGCCGGAGGCTCTTTACCGAGATCAGTGTAGCGGTGTGTCAGACTGTGTCATATGACACCCAGTCAGGATAACTGAACCACTGCCCGGTCGTCATTCTGCTATAGGCCGGGTGGAAAGTGGTTAAAGCGGAACTTCAGTCATTTTTTTTTATATATCCAACTAATAAATCTTCTGCCCTTGTTGTTTTAACTTTGAATAGTAAAACATTTTTTTCTGCCAGTAAATACCTTATACAGCCCACTTCCTGTTTCTTGTCTGGTAAAAGCCTAGGCTCATGACATCATGCACAGCTCTCTCTCTCACTCTCCTGAGAGTTTGCCAGGAAGGGGGGGGTGAGTCATATGAGGGCCAATGAGAGCTGCAGAGCTGGAGGTGTGCCTCTGTGTGTCTGTGTAAATCCAGGAAGTGAACAGGCAGCAGCTTCAGCTGCCCACAGTTAAAATTATTGCAGCCAGACTCAGTGTAGGGAGATTTCTGCAGCATATTTGGCAAGTACAGAATCAGAGTATATATAAAATAATATGCAAAGTGGTTGGAGGGAAGCTTCAGAATGGCAAAGATGATTTTATTACAAATTATGTCAGCAGACTGCAGTTCCTCTTTAAAGCGGTGTTCCAGCCGCAATATTTTTTTTTTAAAAAGTCAGCAGCTACAAACACTGTAGCTGCTGACTTTTAATAAGGACACTTACCTGTCCAGGGAGCCCGCGATGTCGCCCCCCCCCCCCCCCAGGCTGATCCGTCCATCAGATCGGGTACCGGTGCCGCCATCTTAACGACAGGAAACAGGCAGTGGATCCTTGCGGCTTCACTGCCCGTTTCCCACTGCGCATGCACGAGTTGCGTGGCATTTTGTGAATGGCCTTGTTGATTTCTGGGACACACACATGTCCCAGAAGACAACGGGGCAGCTCGGCGAAGAGGAGGAAGTGAAGGAACAGCGCCGCGGAATAGGAAGAGGCAGATTAGGAAGACTGCCTAGCAACAGCGGTTTCTGGTAAGTAAAAAAAAATTTTTTTTCAAATTTTTTTAATATATATTTTTTGAGAATATTGATGTCATTTTTTATTTTAGAGTGGACCTCTGCTTTAAGTAATACTTTAAAACATATAGATATGATTATTTACATCAAGCTGACCTCTTTTTATGCATGTCTAAAAAAACATTGAATAGACTATGCATTAACCACTTCAGCCCTGGAAGGATTTACCCCCTTCCTGATCAAGCCTTTTTTCCGATACGGCACTGCGTCGCTTTAACTGACAGTTGCGCAGTCATGCGACGTTGTACCCAAACAAAAATTGTCCTTTTTTTCTTACAAATAGAGCTTTCTTTTGGTGGTATTTGATCACCTCTGCAGGTTTATTTTTGTGCTATAAACAAAAAAAGAGCCACAATTTTGAAAAAAAGCAATATTTTTTACTTTTTGCTATAATAAATATCCCCCCAAAAATATATATATATTCTTTGAATATAAATTCTTTCACAGTTTAGGCCAATATGTATTCTTCTACATATTTTTGGTATAAAAAAAAAAAAATCGCGATAAGCCTATATTGATTGGTTTGCGCAAAAGTTATCACGTCTACAAAATAGGGGATAGATTTATGGAATTTTTATTAATAATTTTTTTATTAGTAATGGCAGTGATCTGCGATTTTTATTGTGACTGCAACATTGCGGTGGACAGATCGGGCACTTTTGACACTATTTTGGGACCATTGCCATTTATACAGCGATCGGTGCTATAAAAATGCACTGATTACTGTGTAAATGTCACTGGCAGGGAAGGGGTTAAACACTAGGGGGCGATCAAGGAGTTAACTGTGTTCCTCGGCATGTTCTAACTGTAGAGGGGATGGGCTCACTAGAACATGACAGAGATCACCGCTCCTGATGACAGGGAGCAGTAGATCCCCATCATGTTACTAGGCAGAACAGGGAAATGCCTTGTTTACATAGGCATCTCCCCGCGCTGCCTCTCCGTCCTACGATTGCGAGCCACCGGTAGACATCGAGTCCGCGGGAGCAGCAGGCACGCTCCCGCGGCGTGCTACGTGCGTGCACCCGCTAACCGCGGGTGACGCAGCGACGTACAGGTACGTTGTTTTGCGCACCTGTGTAACTTTGCCAACGTATATATCGGCGTGAGCCAGTCATCAAGTGGTTAAAGCTGAACTCCTGGATAAGTGAATAATGTCTAAATATAAGAGGCTTATGTATTCTACCTTGAATCTTGGTGTGCTTTGTGTATTTCTTCCAGATCTGTTCAATAATCCGGTGTGAAATGTATCCTTTGTGCAGGATCTTCCTGTAATACAGGTCACTGCTCCTCTCTCTCCTTGTGAAGGGTGACTGGTCTTCTCTCTGCCCCTCCTCTAGTTTTCTGCAGGGACCAGGTAGTGGATGGTCTCTTCTGGGATCCTCCCACAGTTCTGCCCTCTGCACAGGCACTGGGAAGCAGAGGGGTTGATTTACTAAAGGCAAAAAGACTGTACACTTTGCCAAGTGCAGTTGCTCCACAGCTTAGTAAATGAGCAGAAGCTCTGCTGACTTCCATCATCCAATCATGTGCATGCAAAAATGTTGTTTTTTAATTTTACTTGCACGTGATTGGGTATTCTTTGCAAAGTAAAGCCTTACCGCATTTACTAAGCTCTGGAGCAATTGCACTTGCAGAGGGCAACTTCACTTTGCAAAGTGCACAGTCTATTTGCCTTTAGTAAATCAACCCCATAGTGTCGATCACAAGAAAAAAAGAAGGCGTGTTCGTGGGTGGCCTGTCGGTGCACATTCCGGTTACATTTATCTAATATGCTTTATTATACAAAATCCAATTTCTAAAAACATACACAAGTATACATACTCAAAATTCTGTCTGAGTATATACATTTGTGTATGTTTCTAGAAATAAGATTTTGTATAATAAAGTATACCAGATATATTTTTTTGATGATGATTTGGTGTATTTTGTGATGAAATGTAAATACCGACAGGCCACCCACGAACACCCCTTATTTTTTCCTTGTGTTTTTTGTTTTGTTTTGGGGTGGCGACCTCCTTTCATAGACACTATCTTAACTACCGCTGGCACACAGGCCGCCCCACCTCTCATACATCTGTACAGCACAGCGTTAATGTCACTTGTCATTTTACAAGTAAATGTATAGATCTGCAGAATTATTTAGAGCACACAAAAATGATGTATATCATTAGTGGCTAATAAGGAACATATTTAAAGGAATTATAAAGTCTCATGGTATTTCACCTTAATGCATGGTTTTTCACCGTCATTTTCTTACCTGACTGAGCCCATCCGTCCAGCGATGAGCATGAGCACAGCAGCTCCAGCCGCTGTCTCTGTCCTCATTGGATAGATTGATAGCAGTCGGAGCCATTGGCTCTCACTGCTGTCAATCAAATCCAGTGACACAGGAGTGGGGGGCAGGGTCAAGTCCAACTGTCCGTGTCAATGAACACAGCAGCGGGACTCGGGTGCGCGCCCGCATGGGTGCCTCAATGGAAAGCTGCTCTCCGTGGGGGCACCCGATGAAGAGGAGGAGCTAGGAGTGCCGGAGGGGCACCCCAGAAGAGGAGGCTCAGGGCTGCTCTGTGTAAAACCCTTGCACAGAGCAGGTAAGTATAACATGTTTGCTATTTTTATAAAAACAAATCCGAACCTTTACAACCCCTTTGAATGACTGGCTTTTGTGCCCAGAGTTCAGCTTTAACTTTAAATGGACCTTCTTACTTTAACATAGCTAAAATTTCTAAATTGCATTCATGGTTTACTTGTTTGCCTTTCTCTATGATCAACTTTAGTTTGTAGACAACAGAAAAATGAAAGGTACTAAAAAAAAAAAAAAAACTTCAAAAGGGTCTATCTTCTACCACATTTACTGTCTTGCTAGATATGTACGAGAGCAAAAGAGTATGCAGCCAAGATGTCCCTTAAGGTTAAATATCAACAAGATGACATATATGATCTTTAATCATTGGGCTATAATGGAGTTAAGAGTCTTGTAAAAGCAAGAAGTCATTTTTTTTTTCTATGCTGTAACTTTGACCAGAATCTGTCTGTGATTACTGAGTAAGCGATATATTCTGATAACTACTGAATTCCTAGAGGCCTTGAACCCAGGAATCCCTGCATGACAATCTGGCTGGAATTAAGAGAGATCATGCAGAGGTGTGAGATAAATCATGTAATGATGGATCAATTTGGAGTTACAATGACATCACTGAGACCTCATAAAACCCAAGGAATTTTGCTTAAAGTGGATTTATTACTAGAAAATGAAACAATAATATTTACATAGAAGCTCACTTAAAAGCATGTTTAGGTAAGATTCAAAATTGGATTGATGCAGTTTGTATCTTTTTGTGTTAAGAAACCATTTTGACAAGTGTCAATGGAACTTTAATTTTAGCCACAGCAGGAAAGCCCTGGCCACATTATTACTAATAAAAGTCAATGCAAACATCGGCTTGGGTAATGCTAATGGCGTCAATGGCAATGTATACCTCATAAGGGCTAATGCTATTTTAAATATCTAATATACCATCGCAGTGCTCAATATTTTTGAGGACATTGATACAACATTGATACAAGAAAAACATAGACAAAGAGTCAAAAGTAATGGCAGCAATGTAAACTGTAATAAATGATCAATGGTCAGCAACACACACATTTTATGATCTATCAACATCTTGATCACTCACCTAACCTGGAAGACTATATTAAACTTTGGTTGATGGACCTTATGCTATCCAACAGTCCTCTGAAAGAGTCTCTTGAGCATCCTAAGATACAGGATATTTCTGGAGGAATGTGGTCCCTGCAATCACTTGATATAGACCTGGGTGCTTCCAAGAAGGATATCACTCCAAGGTCTGCCCCTGTACAATGGCCTTCACAAGCCAGCAACCTGCACACTTTCTCCTGATTGGAGGAAGGCTTCCTCCAATCAAGGAAGGGAACCTCGCTCCGATGGTGCAAGGAATGGGGCTAAACTTTTTAAACCCCTGTTACAAGTTTCCATTAAATATATAACTTATCTGTTCTGACAGGAATAGAATACAAGTGTATAACAGTACACACACCTATCCCTGAAAGGTAAGACTGTAGTATTATAACAACTTAAGCTACTTTCACACTGAGGCACTTTACAGGCGTTTTAGCGCTAAAAATAGCGCCTGTAAAGCGCCTCTCTTGTCACTCCAGTGTGAAAGCCCTAGTGCTTTCACACTGGAGTGGTGTGCTTGTGGGACGTTAAAAAAAGTCCTGCAAGCAGCATCTTTGGGGCACTTTAGGAGCAGTGTATACACTGCATTAATGGGGTGGGCCATGTAGTTGCCCACCCCATTAATTTGTTCAGATCTTTTTGCAAGGTTTCCACATCCCACGGAGAAGTTATTGCCCTGCTTAGCTTAGTATCGTCCGCAAATACAGAGATTGAACTGTTTACCCCATCCTCCAGATCATTTATGAATACATTACATAGGATTGGCCCAGCACAGAACCCTGGGGGACCCACTACCCACCGCTGACCATTCCGAGTACTCTCTAGTTAAAACTAGAAAACTGTTAGAACATTGTAGCGCAAAATATCTTCGCTGGTAAAAAAATAATAATATTACTTAAAGAAGAGCAAGAAGAAAAAAGAGCAGCAGAAAATAAAGAGAAAGAGAGCCAAGGGTCATCACAACAGCTTGTTAACAAACTCAGGGCAGGGGTGGATCCAGGGGGGGCAACGAGGCAATTGACACCCCCCCCCCCGAGAAAATAGTGAGCAGGCTGTCGGTGACTTAGCGGTCAGGCTGCTGAGCGGGCCGCCACCACGGGTGAGTGAGCAGAAAGATGACATTTCTCCTTCTCTATGATTTCCACCCCTCCTTCTCCTCCTTGAGCTGAGCAGCTCTCTTTCACCCGGCAATGCCCACTCCTATTGGCTACATTCCGGGCCAATGGCTGGGAAACTAACAATTAGAGGATTATGGGACATGTAGTCCTGGATACCAGCAGGCCCAGGACAATTCCCTGAGAGAGGCTGCTCCCACCCTGTGCTCCCTTCCACCTGGCTGCTCCTACCCTGTCCTCCCCTCCACCTGGCTGCTCCCACCCTGTCCTCCCCTCCACCTGGTTGCTCCCACCCTGTCTTCCCCTCCACCTGGCTGCATCCACCCTGCCCTCCCCTCCACCTGGCTGCTCCCACCCTGTGCTCCCCTCCACCTGGCTGCCCCCACCCTGTCCTGCCCTCCACCTGGCTGCCCCCACCCTGTGCTCCCCTCCACCTGGCTGCTCCCACCCTGTCCTCCCTTCCACCTGGCTGCATCCACCCTGTCCTCCCCTCCACCTGGCTGCATCCACCCTGTGCTCCCCTCCACCTGGCTGCTCCCACCCTGTGCTCCCCTCCACCTGCCTGCTCCCACCCTGTTCTCCCCTCCACCTGGCTGCTCCCACCCTGTCCTCTCCTCCACCTGGCTGCATCTACCCTGTCCTCCCCTCCACCTGGCTGCATCTACCCTGTCCTCCCCTCCACCTGGCTGCATCAACCCTGTCCTTTCCTCCACCTGGCTGCTCCCACTCTGTCCTCCGCTCTACCTGGCTGCATCCACACTGCCCCCCCCCTACTTTTGTCCCTGTCCCCACATGTGCCCTTCCTAAATATGAAAGCTGGAGACGCCACTGTCTCCCACCGCCCCCCTGCATCACTGCATATCTGCATCTAAAAGAAGGCATCTAAAAGAAGATATCATCTCTCACTGCCCGCCCTCCCTTTGGGAAAACAGGGACACTGTCACTGGCCACTGGCAAATGACAATATGCATCTGGTGGCAGGTGATGATGGCAAGTGACAATCTCCATCTGGTGGCAGGCGACAATGGCAAGTGACAATCCCCATCTGGTGGCAGGCGACGGTGGCAAGTGACACGCTTAGGGCTCCCACTGATCGGACATTATGGTGAGTTGAACTATTTCATTATACATTACAGTGCAATAATAGAAATAATGTGCTTCAATCATCCTGATGCCATACAACTTTGGTGCCATGATGATTGAAGCGCTAACACCAGCCATTGCCCCGACAAATTGCCCGCAAAAATTTTGGCAGTGCCCCTCCCGAGATTAGACTCAGGGTGGGTCCTCCTGGAGATGCCATAGTTCCTAAACATGGTTGTGAGCTTCCATTCTGTCCTGTATTATAGCAGTCAGTTTCTCCATCAACTACACATTCTTAATCCTAGCATACAAGGCATCTGAGGAGGGAGGCGAGCGTTGTTTCCAGTTAAGAGCTATAAGACAGCGTGCAGCTGTAAGAATATGGTGCAGCAGCTTCTTATAAGGTTTAGAAATGTTCAGTGGGGATAGGTCCAGCAAGAAAAGTTTTGGTGTCATAGGGATAGATTCTTAAAAAAGGCGATCCAGCAATTGTTGTACTGAGTGCCAAAAAGGGGTAATCAAGGGAGAGCTCCAATATATATAAAAAAGGGTACCCTTATCCCTGTGGCAACGCTAACAATGATCAGAACTAGTAGGGTAGATGGCGTGTAGCACATCTGATGTCATGTACCAAAAGTAGAGAATTTTATACGCATTTTCCTTACAGAGAGTACAGAGAGAACTTTTAGCTGCCTGAGACCAGTCCACCTGCCACACCTCCAAAGGAATTTCCTCACCTAGTACCCTCTCCCATCGGAGCGTGTAAGAGTGTTTACCTTGATCTTGAATGGAATATGCATTCAATATCCGGTAAATGTCAGAAATCAGTCCCTTCCGTGCAGTGCCTTCCAGAATCAAACGTTCAAAAGAGGACGGAGAGGAGAATTGCAAATTTGGGGTTATTGTTTGGGCATAATGGCGAATCTGCAGGTATTCATAAAACACCTGGCGAGGCAAATCAAACTTGTCCTGAAGTTCAGCAAATGGCAATAATTTATGAGACCTAGGGTCTACCAACTTGGGATTATATAGAAAGGAGGTCAACAGTGATGTTTCAGATTTAAGAGCATATAGGCGGGATAGCATGTGCCAAGTCGTCCGAAGCTGGGACATGGCCCCCGATAATCGACTAGGATTCACCTCTGCATTTGCATTCCAAAGATAATTATTAGGATGTATAGGTTACATAGTTACATAGTTACATAGTAGGTGAGGTTGAAAAAAGACACAAGTCCATCAAGTCCAACCTATGTGTGTGATTATGTGTCAGTATTACATTACATATCCCTGTATGTTGCGGTCATTCAGGTGATTATCTAATAGTTTCTTGAAGCTATCAATGCTCCCCGCTGAGACCACCGCCTGTGGAAGGGAATTCCACATCCTTGCCGTTCTTACAGTAAAGAACCCTCTACGTAGTTTAAGGTTAAACCTCTTTTCTTCTAATTGTAATGAGTGGCCACGAGTCTTATTAAACTCTCTTCTGCGAAAAAGTTTTATCCCTATTGTGGGGTCACCAGTACAGTATTTGTAAATTGAAATCATATCCCCTCTCAAGCGTCTCTTCTCCAGAGAGAATAAGTTAAGTGCTCGCAACCTTTCCTCATAACTAAGATCCTCCAGACCCTTTATTAGCTTTGATGCCCTTCTTTGTACTCGCTCCATTTCCAGTACGTCCCTCCTGAGGACTGGTGCCCAGAACTGGACAGCATACTCCAGGTGCGGCCGGACCAGAGTCTTGTAGAGCGGGAGAATTATCGTTTTATCTCTGGAGTTGATCCCCCTTTTAATGCATGCCAATATTCTGTTTGCTTTATTAGTAACAGCTTGGCATTGCATGCCATTGCTGAGCCTATCATCTACTAGGACCCCCAGGTCCTTTTCCATCCTAGGTTCCCCCAGAGGTTCTCCCCCCAGTGTATAGATTGCATTCATATTTTTGCCACCCAAATGCATTATTTTACATTTTTCTACATTGAACCTCATTTGCCATGTAGTCGCCCACCCCATTAATTTGTTCAGGTCTTTTTGCAAGATTTCCACATCCTGCGGAGAAGTTATTGCCCTGCTTAGCTTAGTATCGTCTGCAAATACAGAGATTGAACTGTTTATCCCATCCTCCAGATCGTTTATAAACAAATTAAATAGGATTGGTCCCAGCACAGAACCCTGGGGAACCCCACTACCCACCCCTGACCATTCTGAGTACTCCCCATTTATCACCACCCTCTGAACACGCCCTTGCAGCCAGTTTTCAATCCATGTACTCACCCTATGATCCATGCCAACGCACCTTATTTTGTACAGTAAACGTATATGGGGAACTGTGTCAAATGCTTTTGCAAAATCCAGATACACCACGTCTACGGGCCTTCCTTTATCTAGATGGCAACTCACCTCCTCATAGAAGGTTAATAGATTGGTTTGGCAAGAAGGATTCTTCATGAATCCATGCTGATTACTGCTAATGATATCATTCTTATTACTAAAATCTTGTATATAGTCCCTTATCATCCCCTCCAAGAGTTTACATACTATCGATGTTAGGCTAACTGGTCTGTAATTCCCAGGGATGTTTTTTAGGCCCTTTTTAAATATTGGTGCTACATTGGCTTTTCTCCAATCAGCTGGTACCATTCCAGTCAATAGACTGTCTGCAAAAATTAGGAACAACGGTCTGGCAATCACCTGACTGAGTTCCCTAAGTACCCTCGGATGCAAGCCATCTGGTCCCGGTGATTTATTAATGTTAAGTTTCTCAAGTCTAATTTTAATTCCGTCCTCTGTTAACCATGTAGGTGCTTCCTGTGTTGTGTCATGAGGATAAACACTGCAGTTTTGGTTACTGAAGCCCCCCGATTCACTCGTGAAGACTGAGGAGAAGAATAAATTCAATACCTTTGCCATCTCCCCATCCTTTGTAACCAGATGTCCTTCCTCATTCTTTATGGGGCCAATATGGTCTGTCCTCCCTTTTTTACTGTTTACATACTTAAAGAATTTATTGGGATTTTTTTTGCTCTCCTCCGCTATGTGTCTTTCATGTTCTATCTTAGCCGTCCTAATTGCACCCTTACATTTCTTATTGCATTCTTTATAAATTCTGAATGCTGAGAATGATCCCTCAACCTTGTATTTTTTGAAGGCCTTCTCCTTTGCTTTTATATGCATTTTTACATTGGAGTTAAGCCATCCAGGATGTTTGTTCGCTCTTTTAAATTTATTAACCAATGGGATACATTGGCTAATGCCCTTATTTAATATGCTCTTAAAGCAAACCCATCTCTCCTCCGTATTCTTTGTTCCTAATATTTTATCCCAATTTATGCCTTTTAACAAGGTTTGTAGTTTAGGGAAGTTGGCTCTTTTGAAATTCAGTGTCTTTGTGTTCCCTTCATGTTTCCTATTTGTGTGATTTATACTGAAACTAATTGACCTGTGATCGCTGTTACCTAAATTGCCCCGTATTTCCACATCTGTGATCAGGTCTGTATTGTTGGTAATCAGTAGATCTAGTAATGTTTTATTTCTAGTTGGTGCGTCTACCATCTGACCCATAAAATTGTCCTGCAAGTCATTAAGGAACTGGCGAGCCTTAAATGAATGCGCGGTTCCCTCCGCCCAGTCTATGTCTGGATAATTAAAATCCCCCATTATGATAACACTTCCCATCCTTGCTGCTAATCCAATTTGTGATAGGAGATCCGTCTCCACTTCCTCCCTCAGGTTAGGGGGCCTATAGCATACTCCCAGTATTATTTTCCCCTTAGCTTCATCCCTTTGGAGCTCTACCCATAAAGATTCCACCTCCTCCCTAGCCCCCTCAGTGATGTCATCTCTCACATTCACTTGTACATTATTCTTGATATATAGGCATACCCTTCCCCCTTTTTTACCCTCTCTATCCTTGCGGTATAGGGTATACCCTTGAATGTTTGCCAGCCAATCATGAGAGCTGTTGAACCAGGTCTCTGAAATTCCCACAAAATCCAAATCCTCCTCGTACAACAGTATCTCTAGTTCACCCATCTTGTCCGCCATGCTCCTGGCATTAGTGAACATGTCACATAGTTTAGACCGGTCGCATATTGTCCTCGTATTGGGTGTTTCAAGATTGCAACTAGGACTTGCTACTATACTCACCTTGTGTTTTTGTGCTTTGGTTAACCTACCACTAATGCCCCCAATACTACCCTCTGGAATATCTTCTGCGCTGGCTATCACTGGACCCTCCCCCCCATCGCCTAGTTTAAAAACCCCTCTAACTTTTTGGCCATCTTCATTCCCAGCAGATCTGCACCCTCCTCATTTAGGTGCAGTCCGTCCCTTCTATAGTACCGGTTACCGACTGAAAAGTCAGCCCAGTCCTCCAGGAACCCAAACCCCTCCTTACTACACCAGCTCTTCAGCCACTTGTTTACTTCCCTAATCTCCCTCTGCCTTTCTGGTGTGGCTCGATGTACCGGTAGTATTCCTGAGAATTCCTGAGGTGCTAGCCAGAGTTTTTCCACTTCCGTCCATTTGTTATAGGAATGTTGAGTAAACCAAGAGGCAACCACGCATAACTGGGCTGCTTGGTAATATTTTATAAGGTTAGGGAACGCTAGACCACCGTCGGATCGCAATGCCATAAGTACTGAGCAGGGTATTGATGTGCTGTTTGTAGTTCCAAACAAATTGCAGCAGGTCTACTTGCAGTTTTTTAAGATGTGCAGAAGGAACAGGAATAGGTAGTGTTTGGAACAAGTACAAAATCTTGGGAAGAATGGACATCTTAACGGAAGCAATGCGCCCAAAAAGGGAGACATGATGCTTCTTCTATTGTTGTACAGTTGACCTAATCTGCCAATAGAGATGGGGAAAGTTTTCCAGATACAGTGTAGTGAAAGTCAGGGTAATATGGACCCCCAAATATTTTAAAGCGGTGGATTTCCAAGCGTAGGGAAAACAGGTTGGTAAATGTTTAACTTTGTCCTCGGGGATGTTAACAGGGAGGGCCGCTGGCTGTAGTTAAATTTTTACAAATACCATTACTGACTTAATTTTTTTTTTTTTAAAGAATACTATGGTCACATTATACATTTGCATGTTAAACATCAGCATTGTAATAACAATACAAACCATGCCTATTATTGACAATCCAATATAAGCTTACTTGTAAAATCTCCTTTCATGTTGTGAGTTCTACCTGCTCTTTCCACAGCTTCAATGATTCCCTGCTTGCTTTGCAGCCTTTCCGCTGCTGTTTTAATTCAGCTTCTAAGGACTACATATCCCATGGTACCTTACTGCCTGCAAGCTGTGATTTTTGTACTGATCGCCTCCTGAAACTCCTCCTCTCAGCACATCTGTAGTTCAGAAGGCAGGTTCTGTGAAATGTGTGACACAGCATTGCCTACTCACAGAGCATAGATAGTGACTACTACTACAAGGAAGTAAAAGTGCAGGGATCTTCACAAGTAAGTTTAGAAGCCTCAAGATCTTTCAGAGTACTAGGAGTAGGCTAAAAATAATTGAAATACAATGCGGAATGGATGAATATATGATTTTATACTTTGAGATACCCACAAGAAAGAGATGAAAGTTTCCTGCTCTCGCAAATTTGGCCATTCACAAATTAAACAAAGTAGTATATTATCATTGAGCAATTTACTGTTATACTATGTTATACTATTATTGTTGTTACTATTATTGTTGTTGTTATCGGTATTGTGATAATCAGCCCACTTGTAGTTCATTGACACCTTCTCCAGCTTTCTAACTTAAAAGAGATGTATGGGTTTTTTTTTCTTATTCAGACTTATACTTACCTAGGTGGATGCAGCATCGGTCCGATGCTGCATCTGTTCCCCGCCAGCTCTAACACTGAGAACACCACTGATCGCTCAGTTCTTGGGGGTTACTAAGCAGAGAGCTGGTGACTGTCAGTCATTGCTCTGTGCTCTACCCCCTCCTCGCTCACTGGAGTGCTGGGCTGTGGAGGGGGTAGGAGTGGCCGGCTCAGGCTCTCAGCAGCTCGCTAAGAGGCTGAGCCGGGGGTGCCAGTCCAGGCATGTGGGTGGATCCTGACTTTGTTGGATCCTGACTTTGTTGGACTGGCTCTGTGAAGTCAGCAGACAGTGGGCTTCAGCCCGCTGTCTGCTGAAAACTTGTCACAGGAGTGCAGAACAAACTGCACTCCTGTGATCCACAGGAGAAGTACAGCCAAACGAGACTTGTCTGTACTTCTCCTTTAAAGCCCATACAAAGGTACGGACATAGCACTGAAGGGAAAGTGTGCAAAACATAATCAATCACATTTTATTCCTGCAAAAACATGTAAATGTATTTATTTTTTTTAAAGGTAAGCCTAGTCTTTAAGTGAAAGGGATTTCTGCGTTGTTGCACTCTGCTCTAGAACTCAGAGATCCTGCATCATATCTGACAGATTTGCTCTAAAGTGGGAAGATGAATCAAATGAAGCAAGTTGGGCAAAGATATTCAATTGGCCAAGAAAATTGTTTATGGACACATAAACATTGAAAATTGGAAAATGATGGCATATTACTTAGTGTTACAAAGTGCACTTGAAGCCAAGAAACTGTACCCAAATATAAAGACAAATGGCTATAAACACTCATTCCACTCCAGCTGACATTTGCTTATTTTTTAAAGAGCGTTTGACATATATTTTACCATATCAAACATTCTGCTCCTTAGATGTGACTCGGGTAACATAACATAGATGAAAATGTTTATGAAACAAATATTTGTATTGTCTAGAATGTTTGTACAGCCTAATGCAATTCCATAATGTTAACACTCATTTCAGATGGAGGATATGCCTGTGATTAATTAGTTCTGACGATGTGTTGAGGCGGAAGAAGTCCATGATTTCTGTCATGGTGTTATCACATCCTGAATGTTGTGCTAACAGCTTCTCAACAAATAGTCAATCTTTCATTTTCTACAAGAAAAATATTGAATAATATACTATAAAACTGAAGGATATTACCATAATCGGAGGAGTTCTAAGAAAAAAAAAATGGTCCATTCTTCTTTAAGGTGGCCTTACAACATGTAGCAATTTGTGTTCAAATATCTCTTTATTCAAAAGTTTTTTTAAGGTACACAGGATGGAAGGTAGATTAAAGTGCCATTAAAGGTTTGATTTTTTTAAACTAAAATAATAAACATGTTTTACTTACCTGCTCTTTGTAATGGTTTTGCACAGAGCAGCTCCTGTCCTCCTCTTCTTGGGTCTCCCGCCGGCGCTCTGCTTAGCTGATTGCTATGGGGGCACTCGTGCATGCTCGCTCCCAAGTTCTGTTTATAAGACACAGGGTGGGGCTCGGCCCGGCACCCTGCTCCCTCCTCACTGACCCTGATTGCCAATGGCTACTGTATCTGAGACAATGAGGAGCAAGAGAGCTGAGAGGGCCTTGGCTCCCATGCACATGCTGCGTCGAGATCGGGCTTAGGTATGTTTTTAGGTGGAGCTGCATTCAGAAAAAAAACCTTCTGCTTTTACAACCACTTTCATGACAATTCATAGCTTGAAATTCCATGTAATGTGACTTACAGTATATAAAACCATATACGCTACATAACAAAAAAGGAAAAAAGAGACGGTTACAATTGGGAATGAAGGAAGAAATAGGGGAAGGGAGGGGAAAGCAGCCATTGAAAAGAGAAGAGACGTTCAGAGATTACAATGTTCTTAATTGAGGAGATACAAAGAGGAACCAATAAAAACCTCCAAAGTGGGTTCCTGAATAGATGAACATAAATTTGAGGAATGTTCAAGGGGGAATGAACTCAATACATCTATCAGAGTGCAGCCTAACCATTGCGATCAGTAAGTTTGAAGTTAGAAGGTCTTATTTTAGTAAGGATCCTTTCAAGATCATAACTGTCCTCGGCTATTAGGGTCTCCATTTCCATACTATTCTGTATCTGGGCCCACTCCAAAATGTGTGGGGGAGAGGTGGATTTCCATTGATGGTAATGGCTACACATGCAGCCAGTTGACAATGTCTCAAGATACCTTTTTAGATTTTAGAAAAAAAACCCAGAAACTTTTGATAGGAGAGGTAATTCAGGGGAAGCTGTGACATCAGAAGTGCACATAGTGTTAGACTGTTTGCCAAAATGGAGAAATCAGGTGGCAACCCCACCAAATATAAAGATAGGAGCCCTCTACTTCCATGAACCTCCAGCAAGTCCTCTGGGATGGAATATGCAATTAAACTCCACAGGAGTTCTGTAGTGCAAGGAAATAATCTTTGATTTAGGTACAAGTGACTGCATACTGTACATACTTTTTATGTACATTGCAAGAAATAGGTAGTTTTTTACACAACGTAATAATAATAAAAACTTTGAATTTAGGGCATGAGCCCTGTTAGATCATATAGTGAGAATTTTAACGACGTTTTTTTTTGTTAATTAAGTGAATTGCTGCTGCGTATCCCAGCAATCTTAGAAGGAGATTGCTTCAAAGTGAATCACTTGTATATGTATTGTAAAAGGTTGGAAGGAAACAATGAAAACATTTGTAATACATAAAAAAATCATGCTGAAATTTTCAAATAACCAGCATTGAAACCTTTGATTGTTGCACCTTATATTTAAAAATTTTCGCAAAGAATTATTCAAAATAGCCTTAAAGAGAAAGTAAACTCTACTACTGCCTTTTACCTATACGTGAGCTTACAATAAGACTTGCCTATAGGTAGTGTAAATACCTCCTAAACATGCACCGTTTAGAAGATATTTACTGTACATGCAGCCTGTGAAATCACTGGCACATGCGCTCTAAAGGAACGGTCACCTGTGCCGTATCTTCAGAGCCCTGTGCCGTGACCGGCGTGACATCAACGTGGCTTCGGCCACTCACAGCGTCAGAGCCCACAAAGCCAGAAGAAGCACTGAGGAAGATGTCAGCCGTCTCAGCGGTGTGCAGATGGCACTGGAGGGCTTCGTTCTAAGGTAAGTATTTCATAATGGGCTAGTATGCAACGCATACTAGTAGCTTGTTATGCCTTTGTCTTACAGTTTTTTTTTGGTTTTTTTTGGGGGGGGGTGTTCCAAGAGTTTACAACCTCTTTAACCACATTGAATTTTGTTTTGCATTGTGATGCTAATCGGGACACGGGCACACTCAGTAGAAACAAACCAAAATAATTATAACAGAATATACAATTGCAACACAAGGGATTTTATCACTTAAAGTGGAGCTCCACCGAAAAGGGGAAGCTCCGCTTGTCTGCCACCCCCCGTTGCCTTTTGGGGAGGAGGGGGTACCTGGTTTTGACAGGTATTTGCTCCCACTTCTGGTTCAGTTCGCCATGGCAAACTGAGCCAGAAGATTGCCCCCCCCCTCCGAAGACTGCAACCCATTCACAAAGCGCAGGGCAATTCGCGTAAATCTAATAGGAAACCAGCTGTGAAGCCGTAAGGCAGGGGTAGGCAACCTCGACCCTCCAGCTGTTTTGAAACTACAAGTCCCATGAGACATTGCAAGACCCTGACAATCACAGTCATGACTCCTAGAGGCAGAGGCATGATGGGATTTGTAGTTTCACCACAGCTGGAGGGCTGAGGTTGCCTACCCTGCCGTAAGGCTTCACTGCCAGTTTCTCTTAGTCAAGATGGCGGTGCAAGCACCCGATATCCGATTGAAGAATTTGCTCGGGTGAGGACACCACTGGATGCCTAGACACGTAAGTGCCCTAATATTAAATGTCAGCAGCTATAGTATTTGATTTTTTTTGGGGGGGGGGCCTGGAGCTCCTCTTTAACGTTAACCACTTGCCGACCGCCGCACGACTATATACGTCGACAGAGCGGCACGGGCAGGCAAAAGGACTTACAGGTACGTCCTTGCCTGCCCGCGGGTGGGGGGTCCGATCGGACCCCCCCCGGTGCCTGCGGCGGTCGGCAAATCTCCCCCGGCGATCGGTGGTGAGGGGGAGGCCATCCATTCGTGGCCCCCCCCTCGCGATCGATCCCAGCCAATGGGATCATTTTCCTGCCTCTGTATTGTACACAGAGGCAGAGGAAATGATGTCATCTCTCCTCGGCTCGGTATTTTCCGTTCCGGGCCGAGGAGAGAAGACTGCAATGTGAGTGCACAACACACACACACACAGTAGAACATGCCAGGCACACAAAACACCCCGATCCCCCCCCCCGATCGCCCCCGATCCCCCCCCCAATCACCCCCCCCTGTCACAAACTGACACCAAGCAGGTTTTTTTTTTTTTTTTCTGATTACTGTATTGGTGTCAGTTTGTGACAGTTACAGTGTTAGGGCAGTGAGTGTTAGGCCCCCTTTAGGTCTAGGATACCCCCCTAACCCCCCCTAATAAAGTTTTAACCCCTTGATCACCCCCCGTCACCAGTGTCGCTAAGCGATCATTTTTCTGATCGCTGTATTAGTGTCGCTGGTGACGCTAGTTAGTGAGGTAAATATTTAGGTTCGCCGTCAGCGTTTTATAGCGACAGGGACCCCCATATACTACCTAATAAATGTTTTAACCCCTTGATTGCCCCCTAGTTAACCCTTTCACCACTGATCACCGTATAACTGTTACGGGTGACGCTGGTTAGTTTGTTTATTTTTTATAGTGTCAGGGCTACCGCCGTTTATTACCGAATAAAGATTTAGCCCCCTGATCGCCCGGCGGTGATATGCGTCGCCCCAGGCAACGTCAGATTAGCGCCAGTACTGCTAAAACCCACGCACGCAGCATACGCCTCCCTTAGTGGTATAGTATCTGTACGGATCAATATCTGATCCGATCAGATCTATACTAGTGTCCCCAGCAGTTTAGGGTTCCCAAAAACACAGTGTTAGCGGGATCAGCCCAGATACCTGCTAGCACCTGCGTTTTGCCCCTCCTCCCGGCTCGGCCCAGCCCACCCAAGTGCAGTATCGATCGATCACGGTCACTTACAAAACACTAAACGCATAACTGCAGCGTTCGCAGAGTCAGGCCTGATCCCTGCGATCGCTAACAGTTTTTTTGGTAGCGTTTTGGTGAACTGGCAAGCACCAGCCCCAGGCAGCGTCAGGTTAGTGCCAGTAGCGCTAACACCCACGCACCGTACACCTCCCTTAGTGGTATAGTATCTGAACGCATCAATATCTGATCCGATCAGATCTATACTAGCGTCCCCAGCAGTTTAGGGTTCCCAAAAACACAGTGTTAGCGGGATCAGCCCAGATACCTGCTAGCACCTGCGTTTTTCCCCTCCGCCCGGCTCGGCCCAGCCCACCCAAGTGCAGTATCGATCGATCACTGTCACTTACAAAACACTAAACGCATAACTGCAGCGTTCGCAGAGTCAGGCCTGATCCCTGCGATCGCTAACAGTTTTTTTGGTAGCGTTTTGGTGAACTGGCAAGCACCAGCCCCAGGCAGCGTCAGGTTAGTGCCAGTAGCGCTAACACCCACGCACGCACCGTACACCTCCCTTAGTGGTATAGTATCTGAACTGATTAATATCTGATCTGATCCGATCAGATCTATACTGGCATCCCCAGCAGTTTAGGGTTCCCAAAAACGCAGTGTTAGTGGGATCAGCCCAGATACCTGCTAGCACCTGCGTTTTGCCCCTCCGCCCGGCCCAGCCCAGCCCACCCAAGTGCAGTATCGATCGATCACTGTCACTTACAAAACACTAAACGCATAACTGCAGCGTTCGCAGAGTCAGGCCTGATCCCTGCGATCGTTAACAGTTTTTTTGGTAGCGTTTTGGTGAACTGGCAAGCGCCAGCGGCCTAGTACACCCCGGTCGTAGTCAAACCAGCACTGCAGTAACACTTGGTGACGTGGCGAGTCCCATAAGTGCAGTTCAAGCTGGTGAGGTGGCAAGCACAAGTAGTGTCCCGCTGCCACCAAGAAGACAAACACAGGCCCGTCGTGCCCATAATGCCCTTCCTGCTGCATTCGCCAATCCTAATTGGGAACCCACCACTTCTGCAGCGCCCGTACTTCCCCCATTCACATCCCCAACCAAATGCAGTCGGCTGCATGAGAGGCATTTTCTTTATGTCCTCCCGAGTACCCCTACCCAACGAACCCCCCCAAAAAAGATGTTGTGTCTGCAGCAAGCACGGATATAGGCGTGACACCCGCTATCATTGTCCCTCCTGTCCTGACAATCCTGGTCTTTGCATTGGTGAATGTTTTGAACGCTACCATTCAGCGTAGGGTACAGCATTGCACAGACTAGGACACACTTTCACAGGGTCTCCCAAGATGCCATCGCATTTTGAGAGACCCGAACCTGGAACCGGTTACAGTTATAAAAGTTACAGTTACAAAAAAAGTGTAAAAAAAAAAAAAAAAAACACACAAACAAAAATATAAAATAAAAAATAATAGTTGTCGTTTTATTGTTCTCTCTCTATTCTCTCTCTCTCTATTCTCTCTATTGTTCTGCTCTTTTTTACTGTATTCTATTCTGCAATGTTTTATTGTTATTATGTTTTATCATGTTTGCTTTTCAGGTATGCAATTTTTTATACTTTACCGTTTACTGTGCTTTATTGTTAACCATTTTTTTGTCTTCAGGTACAGCATTCACGACTTTGAGTGGTTATACCAGAATGATGCTTGCAGGTTTAGGTATCATCTTGGTATCATTCTTTTCAGCCAGCGGTCGGCTTTCATGTAAAAGCAATCCTAGCGGCTAATTAGCCTCTAGACTGCTTTTACAAGCAGTGGGAGAGAATGCCCCCCCCCCCATCGTCTTCCGTGTTTTTCTCTGGCTCTCCTGTCTCAACAGGGAACCTGAGAATGCAGCCGATGATTCAGCCAGCTGACCATAGAGCTGATCAGAGACCAGAGTGGCTCCAAACATCTCTATGGCCTAAGAAACCGGAAGCTACGAGCATTTTCTGACTTAGATTTCGCCGGATGTAAATAGCGCCATTGGGAAATTGGGGAAGCATTTTATCACACCGATCTTGGTGTGGTCAGATGCTTTGAGGGCAGAGGAGAAATCTAGGGTCTAATAGACCCCAATTTTTTCAAAAAAGAGTACCTGTCACTACCTATTGCTATCATAGGGGATATTTACATTCCCTGAGATAACAGTAAAAATGATTAAAAAAAAAAAAAAAAAATGAAAGGAACAGTTTTAAAATAAGATAAAAAAGCAAAAAAATAATAAAGAAAAAAAAAAAAAAAAAAAAAAAAAAGCACCCCTGTCCCCCCTGCTCTCGCGCTAAGGCGAACGCAAGCGTCGGTCTGGCGTCAAATGTAAACAGCAATTGCACCATGCATGTGAGGTATCACCGCGATGGTCAGATCGAGGGCAGTAATTTTAGCAGTAGACCTCCTCTGTAAATCTAAAGTGGTAACCTGTAAAGGCTTTTAAAGGCTTTTAAAAATGTATTTATTTTGTTGCCACTGCACGTTTGTGCGCAATTGTAAAGCATGTCATGTTTGGTATCCATGTACTCGGCCTAAGATCATCTTTTTTATTTCATCAAACATTTGGGCAATATAGTGTGTTTTAGTGCATTAAAATGTAAAAAAGTGTGTTTTTTCCCCAAAAAATGCGTTTGAAAAATCGCTGCGCAAATACTGTGTGAAAAAAAAAAATTAAACACCCACCATTTTAATCTGTAGGGCATTTGCTTTAAAAAAATATATAATGTGTGGGGGTTCAAAGTAATTTTCTTGCAAAAAAAAAATAATTTTTTCATGTAATCAAAAAGTGTCAGAAAGGGCTTTGTCTTCAAGTGGTTAGAAGAGTGGGTGATGTGTGACATAAGCTTCCAAATGTTGTGCATAAAATGCCAGGACAGTTCAAACCCCCCCCAAATGACCCCATTTTGGAAAGTAGACACCCCAAGCTATTTGCTGAGAGGCATGTCGAGTCCATGGAATATTTTATATTGTGACACAAGTTGCGGGAAAGAGACAAATTTTTTTTTTTTTTTTTTTTTTTTGCACAAAGTTGTCACTAAATTATATATTGCTCAAACATGCCATGGGAATATGTGAAATTACACCCCAAAATACATTCTGTTGCTTCTCCTGAGTACGGGGATACCACATGTGTGAGACTTTTTGGGAGCCTAGCCGCGTATGGGACCCCGAAAACCAAGCACCGCCTTCAGGCTTTCTAAGGGCGTAAATTTTTGATTTCACTCTTCACTGCCTATCACAGTCTCGGAGGCCATGGAATGCCCAGGTGGCACAAACCCCCCCCCCCAAATGACCCCATTTTGGAAAGTAGACACCCAAAGCTATTTGCTGAGCGGTATAGTGAGTATTTTGCAGACCTCACTTTTTGTCACAAAGTTTTGAAAATGAAAAAAAGAAAAAAAAAATTTTTTTTTTTGTCTTTCTTCATTTTCAAAAACAAATGAGAGCTGCAAAATACTCACCATGCCTCTCAGCAAATAGCTTGGGGTGTCTACTTTCCAAAATGGGGTCATTTGGGGGGGGTTTGTGCCACCTGGGCATTCCATGACCTCCGAAACTGTGATAGGCAGTGAAGAGTGAAATCAAAAATGTACACCCTTAGAAATCCTGAAGGCGGTGATTGGTTTTCGGGGTCCCGTACGCGGCTAGGCTCCTAAAAAGTCCCACACATGTGGTATCCCCGTACTCAAGAGAAGCAGCAGAATGTATTTTGGGGTGCAATTCCACATATGCCCATGACCTGTGTGAGCAATATATCATTTAGTGACAACTTTGTGCAAAAAAAAAAAAAAATAATAAATTGTCACTTTCCCGCAACTTGTGTCAAAATATAAAATATTCCATGGACTCAACATGCCTCTCAGCAAATAGCTTGGGGTGTCTACTTTCCAAAATGAGGTCATTTGGGGGGGTTTGTGCCATCTGGGCATTTTATGGCCTTCAAAACTGTGATAGGTAGTGAGGAGTAAAATCAAAAATGTACGCCCTTAGAAATCCTGAAGGCAGTGATTGGTTTTCGGGGCCCCGTATGCGGCTAGGCTCCCAAAAAGTCCCACACATGTGGTATCCCCATACTCAGGAGAAGCAGCTAAATGTATTTTGGGGTGCAACTCCACATATGCCCATGGCCTGTGTGAGCAATATATCATTTAGTGACAACTTTTTGTAATTTTTTTTTTTTTTTTGTCATTATTCAATCACTTGGGACAAAAAAAATGAATATTCAATGGGCTCAAAATGCCTCTCAGCAATTTCCTTGGGGTGCCTACTTTCCAAAATGGGGTCATTTGTGGGGGTTTTGTACTGCCCTGCCATTTTAGCACCTCAAGAAACGACATAGGCAGTCATAAATTAAAGGCTGTGTAAATTCCAGAAAATGTACCCTAGATTGTAGGCGCTATAACTTTTGCGCAAACCAATAAATATACACTTATTGACATTTTTTTTACCAAAGACATGTGGCCAAATACATTTTGGCCTAAATGTATGACTAAAATTGAGTTTATTGGATTTTTTTAGAACAAAAAGTAGAAAATATCATTTTTTTTCAAAATTTTCGGTCTTTTTCCGTGTATAGCGCAAAAAATAAAAACGGCAGAGGTGATCAAATACCATCAAAAGAAAGCTCTATTTGTGGGAAGAAAAGGACGCAAATTTCGTTTGGTTACAGCATTGCATGACCGCGCAATTAGCAGTTAAAGCGACGCAGTGCCAAATTGTAAAAAGTGCTCTGGTCAGGAAGGGGGTAAATCCTTCCGGGGCTGAAGTGGTTAAAAACTATTTCCATTTCAAAGTAAAACCCCAATATTATTCAATGTCAATTCTTTGCAGTACAGTAAAATTCAGGCATCACCTATGATAAAAGTTTAATTTTTGCTGAGATACTTTCTAAGTAGAGATAAGAACCCAGTTCGGTCTGAACACAAGTTGAGACCGAACTTTACTTGTCCGAACATCGGACTGTCAGACCATTCAGCAAGAGCTTAACATCATGTATAGTTGCAGGATTTTCTCCCCCCACTATATATTCCAGCTTCCTTCTTCTGCTGTCAAGGGTGTTAAGTTAGCTGGTACCTGCCATACCCTTAGTAACCAGTTACGTCATCTGGCCCCATATATTAACTAAATGGGAATCTTCAGCCCTGTAAACAAAGTGAACCGGTCTTCTTAAAAAAAGAGGATGGGTTCCCCCTATAATTCATACCATGGTCTTTAGGTCTGGTATAAATTTTAAGGAAAGCCAGAAAAAAAAACAGTCTGAGGTTCCCTCCAAATGCATTTTTTGGCCACGTTAACACTTGCTTTAAAATGTGACATTTGACCCACGTTTTTTAAGCACTCTGAATGCTATCAAAGCAGCTATCATTAAATAAAATGGTACCTTACAATCATGTACACGTTGTTGAGTTTGCACTGCTTTGCTTTGCTTCAGAAATTATACCCCATGTCACTTTCTTGGTGCTTCACCACATGTACAAAGCCTCCATAGATATCGGAGCGCTCCCTAACGACACCTGTGGCAGTAGAGAGGCGCTTCAGAGTTAGATTTGCTTTGAATTTAACATATTGAAAAAAATAGAAAACCACCACACACACAGGGCATTTGCCAAACCTGTTTTACACGGGCTTCAGCTTGCATAAGAGCAGTGTGAACAGCAAGCTTTTACACAGCATTTGCAGAGCCTTTAGCAAGCTTTGTTAAAGCTTTGTTAAAGCTTTTAAAGCGCCCTTCCGCTCCAGTAAATGAATGTTGAATACAGATCCTAATGGAAAGGCTGACTGTCACTTTAAGCAAGCTGCTAGCAATTTCAGCACTACTTAAAGGGGTTGTAAACCCTCGTGTTTTTCACCTTAAAGCATTCTATGCATTAAGGTGAAAAAATTTCTGGCAGTGACCGGCCCTCTAGCCCCCCCCGTTTTACTTACCTGAGCCCCGTAATTCCCTCGGCGGAGAAGAGCTCTCCCTCTCTGCACTGGGTCCCGGCTCTTGATTGGCTCCCGCTGCTGTCAATCAAATCCAATGACACGGGCGCCAGGGGCAGGGCTGAGTCTGGCATTCGTGGTCTATGGTCGCAAATGCTGGAATCGGGAGCGCTCCCGCGCGGTAACCCCCCGGGAGAGCGCTTCTCCCAGGGGGTTATCTGATGCGAGGAGGAGCCGCGAGAGCCGCTGAGGAACCCCAGAAGAAGATGAGCCACTCTGTGCAAAACGAGCTGAACAGTGGAGGTAAGTATGGTATGTTTGTTATTTTAAAAAAATAAAACAGGAAGGTTTACAATCACTTTAAACTTGTTGAAAGCCTGCTGACGCCTACTAGTAGCTTGTTTAAAGAGAAAGTCAGCACTCCCAACGTGATTTGTGATGTTAATATAATAATAAACAACTGAGCACAGTACTGGATCTTTGGAAGGCTCAGTTAAGTGTTTAGAGAGGGAAGGGGGGAATAGTTAGTGGGGTGTTTTTTTTTTTTACCCTTGTAGCACCCTCATGTGTACAGTTTAGTTGTGAGGAAAATGTGGTCTGACTCACAGTAGTCTGTGTGAGTCTGGGTAATTGGTCTGGGGTTACTGTAGGTGAGGCTGGAGGGCTCTTTAGGTCAGGCCTCTGGTACCTCCCCCTGGTTCGGGAAACTACCAGAAGTTTCTAGAAGCTAGTGGAGGTGAAGGGGTAATGATCTGCATACTCTAGGGAATCTGACTAATCCCCAGGCAGGAGGCCTGGCAGGGTGGTTAGGTCAACCCATAAACATGGTGGAGCCTAGCCAGCAGTGGTCGTTGTTGAGTGGAAGATGGAGGGCTGGGGGGCTCTGCCTCCAGGCTGGAACTGAGAAAGGAGAGAAGCTGAAGAGAGGGATCTCCACTACCCTACAATCTCCTCCAGGAGACACCCTGGCTAACATGGGAAGACCTGGACAGCAGGAGGCCTGAACCACAGTCTTATCCAAAGCAGCAGGATTCAAGGGACAGTGTGAGTACCTCTACACTCCCAGGGCCAAATAGGAGAGAAGTTTGCCAGATGCATTATGTAGCATGCTTTCAAGGGACAGTGTCACCGCTAACCTTAATCCCATGCTCTAGGACACTTGTCAAGGCAGCCAGGTGGGCTGGTATTTTTTGTGAAGGGGACATGGAGCTCCTGCAAGTATGGGATTTTGCTAATTCTACTAAGGCGACATACAGCTCCTACAAGAGGAATTTTTTTCACTGCTAATTCAAGAGAGACTGATATTGTTCCAGAGGGAACATAGTCCAGGATCTGCAATTTTCTGTGCATACAGGCGGTCCCCGGGTTACAAATAAGATAGGGTCTGTAGGTTTGTTCTTAGGTTGAATTTGTTTGTAAGGTGGAACAGGTACATTTTTTAAGTGTAACTGCAGCTAAAAGAATACTTTTTTTACGTTTTTTGGATAACATAGGAAAGGGTTAACACCTCTTTATCATTTGTTTTGCTGTCTATGTCCTTGTTCAAAAGATGTCACCTCATTTTCTGTCCCTTTGACAATTGGTTTTAGAAAAATTTGGGTTGTTGTGGAAACAAGGATTAGTGATAAAGCTTCAGTGGAGACACCTTTTTCCCAAAAACTCCTAAAGAAGTGAATTTCCCTTCCTAGGGGTAGATTTCCTCTCACTTCCTGTTGTCTCCCTCTGTTTGTAAGTAGGAGTCGTTTGTAAGTCGGATGTTTGTAACTTGGAGACCACCTGTATAGTGACAGAAGTTGTCCTCAACTTGTTCTACCAAGTCAAGTCGGGCATCCCATAACCCCTTTTCCCCACCCAAGTTGATTTCCCTCAATAAAACAGCAAAAACAAGCTTGTGGACTGGTTACTGTTTCTGAGTGAAAGTTGGAAAATGTATGTTGCCTGGGTGTGGTTGTGTAGGGGACCCAAAAAGCCAGTGGCCCTCCAGGGGGTAGTGCTACACCCTAATGCAGGGAATACTTTAAGGTGAGGGTGAAAAAAATACCCCCAAATAAGGTTGTGGGCCTTCGTGGAAGACATTACAAGCATCTTTATCCAATGCACATCAGTACAGCTGTGTTTCAGCTTTTTATTGTGTTCACTGTGTTATGTTTATTTACTATGCTAATGTTTTGTATACATATATACATTTTTCTATGGAATAAAATTGTTTTTACATTACGCTGTTGCCGTTAAAGTCCCACAACCTTATTTGGGGGTATTTTTTTCACCTATCAATCTAGGGATGTTGGCAACATACATGATCTAGCTGGATGGTAACCTTTTTCTACTTTAAGGTAAAAAACACTCAGCCTTTAGAACTACTTTAAAACTGAAAATTTCAGAAAAGCTTGCTGTTCACACTGCTCTTTAATGTGTGTTACTAATTAATGCAAGTGTAAACTAGGTCTAAACAAGCCCTAAGGCTGGATTCACGCATATGCAGTTTTAGTGCTTTTTTTTCTGCATTTTGCAGATTTGCACTGCAGAACATGTTCCATAAGAAACCATGTTAAATGGACTGTAGTGCAAAATGCAAAAAGCACTAAAACTGCATAGGTGTGAATTCAGCCTAATGCCACGTACACACGAGCAGACTTTCCGGCGGACCAGACTCCGTCGGACAATTCGATCGTGTGTGGGCTCCAGCTGACTTTTTTTTCCCAAAAGTCCAACGGACCTAGAAATAAAACATGTTTCAAATCTTTCCGACGGACTCGAGTCCGGTCAAAAAATCTGCTCATCTGTATACTAGTCCGACGGACTAAAACCGACGCTAGGGCAGCTATTGGCTACTGGCTATCAACTTCCTTATTTTAGTCCGGTCGTACATCATCACGTACGAATCCGTCGGACTTTGGTGTGATCGTGTGTGTCCAAGTCCGTTCGTTTGAAAGTCCGGCGGACCTACGCTGCAAAGTCCATCGGAAAGACTGTCGGACCTAGTCCATCGAAAAGTCCGCTCGTGTGTACGAGGAATAAGGCCTGTTTCACATGGGCTTTGTATAGAAGCAGTGTGAACAGCAAGCTTTTGTAAAATTTTCAGCAAGCTTTTGCAAAGCTTTTGGCAAGCTTTGAGCACCTTTCTTTAACCCTTTAAAGGGCCCTCCTGCTCCTGTTTGGAAATGTTATACATCAGTGGTCATGAACCCTGTCCTCGGGGCCCACTAACAGGCCAGGTTTTATCTATTACCTTGGGGGTGACGCAGACTAGAATACTGCAATCACTGAGCAGCAAATTATATAATCTGTGAGGTATTTCAGTTATCTTGCAAACCTGGCCTGTTAGTGGGCCCTGAGGACAGGGTTGATGACCACTGTTTTACATAGATCTTAATGGAAGTGCTGATTGTCACTTTAAACAAGCTGTTAGAAGGCTTCAACAGAAAGGAAAAGGAAAAGAGAGGCTCCAAAGCTGCAGAATCATTTTTCAAGTAGGAGTAATGATAGAGTAAAAACACAATGTACACAATGTATGTGCTCACAGAGTGTCCAGAAAGCAGACCGATGGTATGTTGGCTCAAGGACTCCAGGCCGATGCTGTAGCCGCCGTGTAGCAGTCTTCTCCACAGGCAGAGCAGCAGAGAGTCGGGAAGACGCAGAGAGTCGTTCTCAGAGAGATCCACCTGATGTCTTCCTGACTCTCTGCTGCTCTGCCCGTGGAGGTGAGTGCTTCACGGTGGCTACAGCATCGACCTGGAGTCCTTGAGCCAACATACTGCACATTCCATAGGTCTGCTTTCTGGACACTCTGAGTGCATACTGTACATTGTGTTTTTATCATTACCCCTACTTAATACAGTATGTACAGTTTCTAATACACTTCAGGTGGTGTACTGTCAGAAACCATGAATCAGACCAAGACAGAAGTACAGTTAAATCACATTGTTTAATAATAAAAGTAAATAGAACAAAGGTAGTTAAAACATACCCAAAGTTCGGTAACCGAAACAGATAGTCAGCCAAGCCAGAAGGTCAGGGATCAGTATAGTGGAACAGCAAGCAGGATCTGGAGCCAGAAGGGATGTCAGCCAAGCAAGTCTTTAACAGGAACGCAGGAGATAGTCTCTGTGATGTTAACCAAGTCGAAGGCAGAAATCCTCTGGGCTGGACTGCTTATGTAGACAGGACTGATGAACAGGATATCAGCAACAGATGAGTAACTGTGGAGAGATAGGAGCGGGCAATTAGCGACAGCTGAACGGCCAGCTCAGAGAATGAAAGGCTGAGCCTAGCCCTGACAGTACCCCCTCCTCAACGACCCCTCCCCCTCGGAGAAGCACCAGGCTTTAGGGGAAACCATCTATGGAAATCACAGAGAAGGATAGGGGCATGTACAGTGCCTTGCAAAAGTATTCACCCCCTTGGCTTTTTACCTATTTTGTTACATTACAGCCTTTAGGTTAATGTTTTTTGAATCTGACTTATATGTGATGGATCAGAACACAATAGTCTAAGTTGGTGAAGTAAAATTAGAAAAATATATACATAAAACTATTTTTCAGAAATAAAAAACTGATAATTGACATGTGCGTATGTATTCACCCCCTTTGTTATGAAGCCCATAAAGAGCTCTGGTGCAACCAATTACCTTCAGAAGTCAGAAAAATAGTGAAATGATGTCCACCTGTGTGCAATCTAAGTGTCACATAAGCTGTCATTACATATACACACCTTTTTGAAAGGCTCCAGAGGCTGCAACACCTAAGCAAGAGGCACCACTAACCAAACACTGCCATGAAGACCAAGGAACTCTCCAAACACAAGGATGCATAGCGCTCTCAGAGATAGGACGTTGAGACAGAAGGGCGCAAACTCCAGTCTCAGAACGATCAACCTCAAGGATAAAAGGTAACATAGGATCAGGATGTGCCAATACAGGAGCAGAAACAAAGGCAGCCTTGAGAATCTCAAAGGCCTTAATGGACTCCAGAGACCAACTCTGTGGGTTACCGTCCTTTCTGGTCATATTAGTCAGGGGCTTGACCAGAGGCGAGAAGTTACTAAAAAAAGTTCCGATAATAGCTAGCAAAGCCAAGAAAACGCTGCAGAGGATGTAAACCCACGGGTCGGGGCCACTGTAGGACTGTTGAAAGTTTCTCTGAGTCTATCAAAGAACCAGGAGTGAAAAATGACATAACCCAGTAATTGAACCTGTTCACGATGGAATTCACACTTCTCCAATTTACAATAGAGATTGTCCTCACGTATGCCCTGTACACACGATAGGATTTTCCGACAACAAAATCCATGTTTTTTTTCTGACTTATGTTGTCTCAAACTTGTCTTGCATACACACGGTCACACAAATATTGTCGGAGATTCTGAATGTCAAGAATGCGGTGACATACAACACGTACAACGAGCCGAGAAAAATGAAGTTCAATAACCAGTGTGGCTCTTCTGCTAGATTCCGATCATGCGTAGAACTTTGTGCGTCGGAATTGTGTACACACGATCGGAATTTACGACAATGGGTTTTGTTTCGGAAAATTTGACATCCAGATCTCAAATTTTGTGTGACGGAAATTCCGATGGAAAATGTCCGATGGAGCCTACACACGGTCGGAATTTCCGACAACAAGCTCCCATCGAACATTTTCCCTCGGTAAATCCTATCGTGTGTACGAGGCATACGTTTCTGGAGCACATGACAAACATCTGTGTGGTGGCTCTCCAGGGACTTGGAAAATATGAGGATATCGTCGAAATAAACCACCACACATAACTGCAACAAATCTCAAAGAACATCATTAATAAATTCCTGGAAAACTGCCGGGCCATTACAAAGGCCTAAAGGCATTACGAGGTACTCATAATGGCCTGTTCTGGTATTAAACGCAGTTTTCCACTCGTCGCCCTCCTTAATCCTTACAAGATTGTATGCCCCTCTCAGATCAAGCTTTGTGAAAACCGTTGCTTCCTTGAGTTGGTCAAATAACTCCGTAATCAACGGAATCGGATAGGCATTCTTAATTGTGAAACGATTGAGACCCCTATAATTAATACAAGGCCTCAGTTCACCACTCTTCTTCACAAAGAAGAAACCAGCACCAGCAGGAGACGAGGATTTGCAGATGAAACCTGCAACATATTCCTCCATGACCTTAATCTCCAAGACTGACAAAGGGTAAACCCGGCTCACGAGGGGGTATGGCACCAGGTTGAAGGTCAATTGCGCAATCATACAACCGGTGTGGAGCCAAACTACTGACCTCGACCTAAAATCGCGGTACACCTCCGGCAGGGAGGAGAGTGAAGAGGTGCACAGGACCCTGACTACTTTCTGGAAGCATGTCTTACTGCATTGTGGTGACCAGGAGAGAACCTCAGCACGGAGCCAATCAAAAGAGGGGTTGTGCCTCTGTAAGCAAGGATTACCAATAACCAGCGGAAACTTAGGTGAGGAAATAACTTGGAATTGGATTATCTCATGGTGAACAGACCCTACGGCCATAGACAATGGAACAGTCTCATGAGTCACATGGGCAGGCTGTAGAGATCTCCCATCAAGAGCCTCAGTGGCAAGTGGAGTGTCACGCAGCTGCAGTGGAATCGAGTGCTTTGATACAAAGGCAGCATCAATGAACAGGCCTGCAGCCCCAGAGTCGATTAGAGCCTGTATCTAGACGGACAACTCAGCCCAAGAAAGGGTAACCAAAACCAGGGGCTTATCCTTCAGGATAACTGGGGATGAAATAACGCCACCTAAGGTCTGTCCGTCACAGGACCTCAAGGTTCAGGCGTTCCCTGGACGGGTAGGACAAGACTTCAAAAAGTGACCTGCCTGGCCACAATAAAGGCACAATCTCTCCCTCCTCCTAAGGGTTCTCTCATCCACAGAGAGATGCGTGAAGCCCAAGTGCATGGGTTCATCTTCACTGACCGACTCGGTACCAGGAGGCATGGGAGGTGAGGGAGGCAAGGGTGGGATTGCAAAGCTCGGAGACAAATGTACAGGAGGCTTCTGCAAGTGCTCCTTAAAAGAGAGTCTTTCTCTGAGTCTGGAGTCAATGAGGATGGCAAAAGTGATCAACTTCTCCAGCTCAGTGGGTATATCTCAGGCTGCTATCTCATCCTTGATGGTATCTGAGAGACCATGAGAAAAAGCAGCCACGAGGGCTTCATTGTTTTTCTGCCCCTGTTTAATAGGGGCATGTAATTACAATTTTTAAAATGATATTAAACAGCAGGACCTGTTTCTGCGGCCAACAAGTGTAACTGTGAGGGGTTACCGTGTTCTGCCACCACCAACACCTAAGGCCCAATTTTTCAGCAGAGTATACAGTGCAGTCCGTATAGTATGTATACTGCAATTTAGAGTATATAGTGCAGTCAGTGTAGTAATACAGTGCAGAGTATGTAGTGCAGTGTACAATATATAATATAGTGTATTGAAGTGGTTAAGGGGAGCCCTATGACAGAATTAAGAAAAAAACAGCATGGGTTCCCCTGTCCAAACCAGGCCCTCCCAGTCTGGTATGGATTTTGGGGGGCTCCCACTCCATTTTATTTATTTTTTTAAAATTTGGGCATTTTTTTCAATTTTTTTATGCATATTGCCGGGATCTGGAAATACATTACAGCCGTGAGCAATTTTAAATTACATTTTTTTCTTTAGAAGTGTCATCTTGCTGCGGTACTGTTCTAAACATGAGAAAAATGCGCTACTTTACGGGTAGACCTCCCAGGCATGATATTTAAAGAAATATTTAATTGTTATTGTTTTACTTTAAGCATTCTTAAAATTCTTCTAAAAAAAAAATGGCCATTTTAAAAACTTTTATTTGCATTGATACATGTCCCTTGGGGCAGGACCCAGGTCCCCAAACACTTTTTATGGCAATAACTTGCATATAAGCCTTTAAAATGAGCACTTTTGATTTTTCTCGTTCATGTCCCATAGACTTTAACGGTGTTCGCACAAATTTTTTGTCTGTTTGCAAGTTCTGGTGCGAACCAAACCGGGGGGGGTGTTCGGCTTATCCCTAATCATCAGCAACATAAGGTGTCATTTTTATCTTTAATGTCACTGATGTCAGCATCCAGTTTGGCTAATTTACTTTTCTTTTTTTTAAGCAAAAATGCCAGGAACAACACATCGGCTTAATTAAAATACTCAAACCAATCCTGTGTATCCTCATCCTCTTCCTCAGGAAAAACATTCCACCTAAGACTTCTATGGATCATTTTCTCTTCGATATAGGTCTCCAAGAATGCAATGACCCAAAAAGTATGTAGCTTGGTAGTCATTAGGTTTTTCAACCTCATCAACATAGATCCACACCCTAATCAGGCAGGGGCTGGCAGGGAATGTGGCCCTAATTTCTTGATACCACTAGCTGGGTGTACCTCAGTCTGTGTTCGTAACAAATAATAATTAGGTTCCTCCCAGACAATTCGGAGTGATCCGAAAGTGGCCCGACCTAGATTCAAAGATGGAACAGGTCTGGTCAGGTGCCTCTATATCCTTCCAGAGCAGCTTGGAAATCAGCCCTGCCTGATTAGGGTGTCTTTCTTTGTAGACAATGTACTACTTTGTGGAGGTGATCAGGATTTTTTTTCTACACTACGATTGCTTATACTAGTTATGATCACAGTTATAAGCAATCATTTTTATGAATGCCATCCATTCATTGCCAGTGTGTACTGTTCTTATAGCTGTGGTTGGCCGCAGCTTTCACATTGTACAGATGTGCTGTGATTCTCTGTACCATGTGGTCACTGTGACCAATCACAGAGATAATCACAATAGTGCACAATTAATGGCTATGAATGAAAGCCATTCATTGTGTCAAACTGTCATGTGATCGCTTTGATTGGTCACAGCGATCACGATACTGGAGCTGGCCTGGTACAGCTATCTGACATCCAGGCAACAGATCGAGCTGCAGCATGACCCCTAGCACGCTCAGGAGGCATGAGACCGGGAGGACACCATATGATGTCCACCCAGGATGGGAGAGTTCCCTCTTGGCAGTCATTTAACTATAGGACGGGCTGGAAACAGTTAAATAAGGTGGCCTGTCATTGACTTGTGATTGGACATTTTTTACTGAATATTGCAGTATTGAAATTAATTTGACCCTTCTTTGGCTGTAAAAAGAGGAGATTCTAGACACAGGACAGAGATGAACAGCTGTTAGGAGGCTGCTGTACATTGGAGAAATTAAGTTTATATTCTGTTTTCAGATGAAATTGTAGACTGTAGAAATTTATATGCCAAGATCGTGTTCTAGATGTCCTTCACAAATTAAAGAAGATACACTAAGCAGTGCTATGGGGATATCACACGCCCCAATCTGGCGTTAACTGCTATTGATTAAAATATTAGTCGCAGCCAATTCAAGGTGCAACACTCCACATCTGTTGTTTTTGCCAATAGTCCAATGAGGCAAGAGTCTGAAGATTACAGTATTCAATAACTAACTGTACATTTTTCTGGGCAAGCTTTCAAAAGTTCAGCCTTCTTTACCAGGTTCCAGCCACACTGCAGCCGCTAAAAGACAAAAATTATTGTGTGGAAATTATTTATTATATATATTCTCTATGATAAGAGGATAGGGTGAAGAAAGAGTATAAAAACTTACCCCTATCCTGTTTTAATGCTACTTCTACAACCATATGGTACTTGGTTACGTGACCTGTGCCGAAGCTTGGACAAATGACAGGTTACCAATCAGAATAAAAATAACGTAAAATTAACATGCTGTCAGGATAAATATTTGTGTTAAAATGGCAAACCAAATTTATGGTAGTGAATACCAGTTCTGAATGGACAGATTTTTTAACAAGGGACCTTTGAAGTGACAGTAAAATCTGCTTTTTCACCTGTACCTACAGGTAAGCCTATAATAAAGCTTACCTGGAGGTACAGTGAATATCTCCTAAACTTGTGCTGTTTAGGAGATATTCACAAATTAAGGCAAGTTGCTGATGTCACTGGGGCATGGGCCGTGCACGTGGCATTGACAGCACATGGGAGTTGATGTCATTACAGCCTGACTATTCAAACAGCCAAAGAGCAACAGACTTTACTACTGCTCTAAAGCCTAATATTTCTTTTTTTAAATCAGCACAAGGGACAGTACTTACATTCAATGAGAAGTGTTCCTTGTGCTGGTGGCTGCTGTCTTAGTTAAAATATTCCGTTCTCTACCCCCCCCCCCATACCACTGCAGTGGCAGAAGATTACTGCTGCCTTAATAAAGCAGTTGGACCTTTCAGTGCCAACTATGCACTTTCCATCCCTCTCTTGCATTCACAGAAGCTGTACTACAGATTTCATCAATGGCATTCGCCCTATGAATGGAAGGCGGGTGGATGAATAAAAGGTCCAACTACTGCAAATATAGTACAGCTTCTATGAATGGAGGAAAAGAGGATGAATTTCAACTAATTTAGCAACCACCAGCACAAGGGACAAATTCTCATTGAATGTAAGTACCATCCATTGTGCTTTCCCAATATACAGCAACAGTATAATTTTTGGGGGAAAAAAAACAAAACAACTTTCAGCATTAAAAATCAGTCCCCTTGAGTGAGGTGACTTTGCCTGCGAAAACAGATGCCAACAGTCTGCTGAAGGCAGGAAGAAGCATTTTGCTGAATTTTAACATTGAGATTTTATAACGTGTCATATCCGAACATATAGCTGAACAAGTGCAAATATTATTTTTTTTCTTGTAAAATTTGTTTATTGAATTTTAACAAGTATTATACATAAGTACATATGGTGGCAGCAAAAGAAAAGATCACATATATGGTAATAGTATTGAGTTGTAGTTCCAACATAAACTAAAAGTAGTTTAACTAAAACAATTTTAGCATGGATCTAACTACTCAAAAGATTGTGTCATACATTGTATAAGAGAGGATAAAACCAACGTAGACCAGGTTAATATAAGTCTCAGATTAAAAAAAAGGGGTCTTAATTATTATCAAGAGTATAGTTTTTAAATAAAAATTAAAAAAAATAAATAATGTATTATAGAATCTAAAATCTTATACTACATATTGGAACTATGTACAATTGGAAATATTAATTTTTTTATATGCAAGAAATCTGCAAACCTTAACCCCCCTGGCGGTATTCCCGAGTCTGGCTCAGGGTGGATTTTCAATACCAAAAGCGGTATCCCCGAGCCAGACTCGGGATCGCATCGCAGGATCCAGGAAGACTTTACTTACCTTGTCCCCAGGATCCTGCGATGTCTCCCCGCTGTGATCGACGATCCGCCGTATCTCGCTTGATTCACAGTGCTGAGCTCCGTTCCCTGTGAGCGCTGCGACGCACGGGGACGGAGTTCGGCGGCAAATTTAAAAAGATAAAAAACACACAGTACAGATACATGTACACTGTAATTTTACAGATTACAGTACTGTATCAAATAATTTCACATCCCCTTTGTCCCTAGTGGTCTGTCCAGTGTCCTGCATGCAGTTTTATATTATAAATACTGTTCTTTCTGCCTGGAAACTGGAGATTGTCCATAGCAACCAAAACTGTCCCTTTACATCAAAAGTGGCTGTAGACCAGCTAAAAAACAGCGATAATAAATTAGAATCACTCGCAGAATCGAGCGATAGTGATTTGTGGGGAAATCTGTCACCAAACACTAAAAGTAATGACAGCGACAATTCTGCAACTGAGCAAATTTCAGTGTTTTTGATTTGATTACACTATTGAATAATTTTTATTATTATTATATTATTATTTGTTATAATTATTTATAGTTATTTATTATATTATAATTTTCTATTTTGTTTTTCAAACTTTATCATACCCGGGATGTCTACTAGACTCTTGTTTGGACAGATTTAAATGAATTATTCCTAAGAATTACAGGCCTACAATATAAAACGTCAAATTTCTGTGCAAAATAATGGTACCGCTTTCAGCACCTAAAATCTGAAATAATCATACCGCCAGGGAGGTTATACATTGCAGAAGTCTACAGGAGCTAAGTCTTGCATTTTTTCTGCCATTTTCAAGGCTAATTTGATAGTTATTGTTAAAAAAAAGTCCATGGGTAGCACTGGCATGCATGTACCAATGAAAAAAAAAAAAAACATGAAAAATACATTTCAGCTGGGAGATGGTCTATTAATGTAGCTTTTTTTTTGGAAAATTATTTTTATTTAGTTTCAAAGAATTAAGGTATAAAACAGAGCCTACTGGGCATACCCAGGCATGGCACATGTACATAGAAAACTAAATAAAGCAAACATCAGCACTAGTGCCCTAACACTAAACTAAAAGTGCACGGGTTTAGCTACTTAAGGATTCCTACACAATCTTGGGGTTCTTCTACTCAGGGTCCTTTTGTTCAGGACTAGAAAAAAAAAAAGAAGGTGAAAATCTCTACTCTCTAGAATCCAGCTCAAGTATGGCACTTATAACATGCTCACACGCTTGGCAGAAACCCAGCTGGTTGAGCTACTTAACCAGAGAGGTCGGGGTCTGCATTAGTAGAAGGGGTCTCGACCCAAATATCCCATACTTTGTGGAATTTTTTTAGGGCATCCTGTTGATAGGTAGGTGGCAGGTTAGAATTAACCTTTTCCATAGAGTTAAAGTGGGTGCAGATGGAGATTTCCACTGGAGTACAATAGTTTTCCTTGCATAAAATAATAATAGCCCTTCCAGGGTTCTAGAGTCTCTGTGATAGGCCAGGGGATTCAGGAATATCGTGACCTACTTAGCAACATCTAGAAAAAACAAAAGTATCATTGCCAAACTCAGATATGTTCACTGTAAGGCCTCATTTATACATCTGATAAAGCCTGGACACAGGGCTGCTGTTAGAAATCACGGGGCCCGGTACAGCTGTTGGAGGGGGGGGATCTTTGATGAAATATCAGGGGTCTAAACAAACCCCTGATAGCTCACATCTGAGACAGAGAAAGGGACTGAGAACAGAGATTCCCCATTCCCTTTCTCTGCAGCTTCAGCTGCACTGGACAGTGAATGAATGAGAAGCACTCTGAGGCTCCCTGTTCATTCACAATCCGAAGCATAGTAAACACAATTTACTATGTTTCCGTGATGGACACAATGAGTGATCAGTGCCAATCGTTCACTGTGTCAACTCAGGAAAAGAAGAGGCAGGTAAGTAGGACATATATACTGCGCACACCCCCTCTCTATTCTGAAACATTCCACTGTGTGCCATCAGCAGCTACAGAGGAGAGGAGGGAAGCTGGAAATGCTGCAGGGGAGGGGGCCACACAGAAGAGGGGCCCAGACAGCAGGGGGGAGATGCATATACCAATCCACCTGCAGTGCGGTCGAAGAAAGAAAAAGGAGGAGAAGCTGGTAGAGCTGCAGGGGGAGACACAAGAGTTGGCAATAAAGCAGTACAGCAATTGCTCTTGCTCAGCAGGTTCCTGGGCCCCCCTTTTGAACTAATGGGGCCTGGGCCTGGAACAGGAGGGCTGGCTATACTGTCTTATCAGCGGCCCTGTCTGGACAGCAGATTCCTGCGGCAAGAATCTGAGGATTCTTGTGGCTTCTGATCACTGGTGATTGCAGAAACCTGTGGCTGGGAAACCTGTAAAAAAAAAAAACTCTAAGAGACTGACAGGGGCCGCAGCTGTCATTGGGTGTCCATATGTAACCAAACATCCAACGGTGACCTGTGACTAGAGGAAGATGACTGGCCCTGGACACAATCTACACTCAGGGCCAGTCATCTGTCTCTAGACAATCCACTGAAAACAATTCACTCCTTATAACTGAAAAATCCACAGCTATTAAGCAGTTAGGCAGAGTTATTGAGTTTGATTCACTAAAGGAGAAGAGAGTATTCACTTTTTAAGGGAACATTTCCTTAGCTTAGTACATAAGGCGAAGCATTAAGCTGGCCATACACCATATAATTTTCTTATTCAATTTTCTTTAGATTTACCTTCAACTATGTGTACAAGGGCCTGCCTGATTGCATACAAATTGAAAGTGTTTAGGTTTGACCTCATACTATATGGTTTTGGTAAACCTAAAGGAAAGTTGTACAAGAAAACTGTATAATGTATGTGCAGCCTTACAATACTAATCCTATACAAAGTAAATTAAAAAATAGAGGTTTACCAAAGAAGTAAAATAAATGGCCAGATTTTGCCTGCCCAAACCTCTGGGTGCTGCTGCAGCTGAATGTGATTCAATTAGTGGTGGTACTGCTGCCATTAAATGAAAGTATCACCACCACCACCGAAGAAATGACTTCTCAGCCCACCTGCTGGCTTGTTTTATGACTATTTGGTCAGTCAAATCGGCCAGTATCACTAGCTGGTTTGGTCACATTCGGCTATTGGCTGAGAAGGCCATCATTAGCTGTGAGAGTCCGTCAGGAGCAGAGTCATCATGAGTGGATTGTGTGTTTGAGTCATCAGGGCATTGTTCATCGTGATTGACAATGGATCCACATCGCTGGACAATGTGGTTGACTCTGCATTTTTATTTTTATGAAATAATTGATGATATTGTGGCTGTATTTATTTTGATTTTCTATGAATGAGAAACAAGGGTATTATTAACACTTACTCATTGACATGGGGGGTGGATTGCAGGGGGACCCCCTTTTTCTGTTTCATTTTTTTTTTTTTTACATTTTTTATTATTCAAATGAGAAAAAGAAAGAGCAAAACAAAGCAGAGCAATAAAACAATTCATATATAGCACTGTATACACAGTAAAGTAGGTACACAAAAAGGGGAATAAAAGGGATCATAACAACGGGGATGAGCCGTCCAGGAGGTTCAATATGGTTGTATACAAATAGAAAGACCAAACATATTGAAAAATGGTGAAAAAACTATATAGTAGTTACTATTTACATGGTAATGATTAGAAGCGGTCTATCTAGAAAGATAGCTGAACAGGACCATCTATTAAATGCACAAGACCCATAAAGCCTAAGCCACCAACAATACTTAGTATCAGAAAGTATAAGAAATCATTAAACTTATATTACAAAATATCAAAAAACCCCTCCTATTGTCAACCATCCTCTCAGTCATTTATTGGGGGGCCCCCTTTTTGTACCTTGGGAAGAGTCCGGATAAGGACACTCCATATCTCTTTTTTTTGCTGGTTTTTTTTTTTATGGCATTGCCAAACAACCCCCCCCCCCCCCCCATTTTTAAGCAGCAGTGTGCCTAACTAAAGCCCTGTACACACGGGCTGAATGTCAGGCGATATTGGCTGGTTCAGTAAAAACCGGCCAACATTCGTCCCGTTTGTAAGGCACTCGGTCCGACAGAAGTCACCCATTTGGTTTCCAATCAGCATTTTCAGCCAATGGAGGAAAGCTAGGATCAGATTGTTCTAGCGGGAGCCATCCCCCTGTCAGAACACAATAGCTCAGCGGGGGAGATCACCGTACTAACATCTGATTGTTAGTACAGCGGCTCCGACCCGGGGCAGTCTGTTTTTTTTTCTTTTAACTAGTAGTGTGTACCAGGCCTAATGCTTTTTAATTGGACCCCTAGATGAATATTGTCTACTCCATTAGAAGGACAACACTATCGTCTAATCAGGCTATTTTGTAATTGGTTTTGCCTCAGCAGATGCTCAACAAAAGTGCTGATTTAGCTTCCAGACAGCCAGTACATAAAATATTCTATTGAAAATATGGGCCAGCAAGCATGTACCAATGTAAAGTTTACAACTTCAAATGCACTGTAGTTACACTTTAATGTTGAGAAACCTGAGCTGACTCCAAGGGACGTATTTACAAAGAAGTTTATTCTGACATTCGCCAAACATTCACTGCAGGTGAATCTTCCAGGTGCATATGTTTTGAAGGACAGTGATTGATTCGCTACCAGTGAATGTTTCGTAAAATTCATACTTACCACTTTATAAATATACAAAGTTTCAATATCATTAATACAGGTTGACATATTACCACCACTTCTAGGCAGAGATCAATCAGCATCCATTTCAGCTCTATAGTATGAGTCCCACAGGCCTCCATAGCCGGCTATAGCTAAACACAGCCAATGTGTGTGGTCTGTCGTGAAACAATGCAGCAAAGTGATCACTGACACAACTCGGTTTAGGAATCTGAACACTAAGCAGATATGGCTAAAGAGACGTAAACTATTTTTTCACTTCCTCTGCAAGCACAAAGAAAAATGTCCTGAGATTGCTGAAAGTGCAAACGGAACATTTGAAATAAATGAAAGGAGAACTACACCCATGAAAGTAGGTCAGCTGAATTACCTCAATAGTTCCTAGATTTCATCACTGGGCTCCATTCACATAGTTGGCAACATAATAAAATCATTTCCAGGACATTTTTTATGCTGAAGCGGTGCATGGAAACAAGCTGTACAATCTACAGACTCGGAGGACGACAAACTCGCCCTGTGGTCTTATGTTTTTATTTTAAGGAAAACATAGAGGTTGATTTACTAAAACTAAAGAGTGCAAAATCTGGTGCAGCTGTACATAGAAACCAATCAGCTTCCAGGTTTATTTGTCGAAGCTTAATTGAACAAGCTGAAGTTAGAATCTGATTGGCTGCCATGCACAGCTGCACCAGATTTTGCACTCTCCAGTTTAGTAAATCTACCCCATTATGTATTTTTAGTAAGCACATATTTTCATTGTTGATGTGATAAAAAGATAAAGGGGTAAAAAGCAAATAAAGTCAAACATGACCTGTCAAAGTTCCATGATCAGCTCTTTTCCAATACTGGAGTTTTCTATGTTGTGTTAAGCAGAGAGAAATCCATGACAGGCTCCACTCTGCGCCCCGAATTTTCTGAATGGACCCTAAAAATATGGGTGGAGGTATATGTTACCCTGTAATATATAATGCCTTTTATGTTATGTTCTGATGAATTATGCTCTGATGGCATAGGTTTGCACAGCCTATTGCATTAGGGTGTGCACTTCAAAGCTCAAACACATGTGCATGTGTATATATACTAACAGTGTCAGTAGAGCAATAGACTGTATAGGTAGGGCAGTGGACAGTGTCAGTATTTTTTATTATTTAATTTTTTTATTATTTTTTACATTTTTTTTATTATTATTATTGTTTTACAGTTTTTTTTAGAACCGCTGTTAGGGGGCTTTGGTGAAATATCAGGGGTCTAAACATAGAGAATATCTGTACTACACAGGGTGATTAGGGTGTGCCCAGCCATTTGTTTGTTGGTAATATGAGCAATTTATTGTAAGAGTAAGGCTAGTATTATGAGCACAAAGCTGTAGGTGGTGGTTGATAAACTGTAAAAGTATTATTGCCAATGATTGCTGAGTAAGATAGCAAGTCCGTTTGATCTGTTTTAGGTGGTGGGATTTACATGGTGCAATAAATCTGTTTTTGTGGTTTATATGACCAAACAAGCGTTCTCTGTTTTGGTTGCAGAATTAGTAAGTGGAATATGCAGCAATTGCTTTTAATAGCCCTTTCATGCCTAATGCCCCTTACACATGAGCGGATTTTCCGTCGGAAAAAACTTGGATGGTTTTTCCGACGGAATTCCGCTCAAGCTTGGTTTGCATACACATGGTCACACAAAAATTCTATGAACTTTCGACCGTCAAGAACGCAGTGACGTACAACACTACGACGAGCCGAGAAAATTAAGTTCAATGCTTCCGAGCATGCGTCGAATTGTTTCCGAGCATGCGTAGGAATTTTGCACGTTGGAATTTGTACAGACGAACGGAATTTCGGATCGGAACTTTTTCCGACCGAAAAATTGAGAGCCTGCTCTCAATCTTTTGCTAGTGGAAATGCCCCCAGCAAAAGTCCGATGGAGCATACACACGGTCGCATTTTCCGACCAAAACATCACATAGGTCTTTTGCTGGCGGCATTTCCGATCGTGTGTACGCAGCATAAGCCTATTTCTAATATTTGTTGCTTACAAGTTAAAATACGTATTTTTTGCTAGAAAATTACTTGGAACCCCCAAACATTATATATATTTTTTTTAGCAGAGACCCTAGAGAATAAAATGGTGATCATTGCAATATTTTATGTCACACGGTGGCAATTTTTTTTGTATAATGTGAAAGATGATGTAAACGAGTAAATAGATACCTAACATATCATGCTTTGAAAGTGTGCACACTCTTGGAATTGCGACAAACTATGGTACCTAAAAATCTCCATAGGCGATGCTTTAAAAAAAATTAACGGTTAACAGGTTAGAGTTACAGAGAAGGCCTTTTGCTAAAATTATTGCTGTCGCTCTAATGATCGCGGCAATACCTCATATGTGTGATGTGATTTGAACACCGTTTACATATGCGGGCGCGACTTACGGATGCGGTTTCTTTGCTGAGTGAGCTTGCGGGGACGGGGGCGCTTTAGAATTTTATATTATTTAGTTATTTTTTTATTTATTTTTACATTGCCATTTAAAAAAAAAAAATTCTGATCACTTTAATTGCTGTCACAAGGAATGTAAACATCCCTTTTGACAGTAATAGGTGGTGACAAATACACTTTATGGAGGGATCGGGGGTCTAAAAGACCCCAACTCCCTTCTTTGCATTTCAAAGTATTCAGATCTTCAAAAAAACATTGATTCTGAATACTGTAATTTTTTTTAAATCTGCGCCATTGGCAGCCGAGTGTTTTTAAATAGGAGACTGGAACAAAGCCATTTCCAGCTTTGTTCCAGTCTCAGCCTAGCCGGCGGAAATACCGGACCATGGATCGGGTCTCCCAGTGGGACGGGAGGCCCGGGAAGAGCAGGCGGAAGACGGCGGGGGGGCGTCCGCTCCTGCTCCTTTAGGATAACAGCCAAGCAGCTTTTAGCCACATTGGTTGTTATCCTAAAAGACTCGACCGCCCGTTCTAAAAAACGGTACCGGGGTGATGTCTGCAGCTACAGGCATCATCCCGGTATAACCCCTTAAAGCCGAGGCCGCATATGTGCGTACGGTCGGCGCTAAGGGGTTTATTTAACCAAAATATATGGGATAAAAATAATTGCTTTCTGTTTTATATGCTCCTTTTTTATTTTTGAAGGCACACTTTTCTCAGGAATTTGGGGGTTTCGGAATGTACACATTCGTATGCTTTAATTGCTATGTCCACATTTTTGCAGTTCATAATTATTCACATAAAGTACATTTATTTTAGCATAACTCTCCCTGTTTTTACAGTAACTAGGGGATGCGTGGATGCATGGATTTTAGAGTGTGGCATGTACTGGTGGGCATGGTTCTAGAGTACCATTTTTTTATGCTTATACACTTCTAAAATCTAAATTTATTATTATTTTATTACAGCTACTTATACTGGGCAGACAGTTTATGCAAAGCATTACATATACAGTTTATTTTAAAACCACATCAAATCCAGCCCTAGGGATGGATCCATACCTTTGTGTTGGGGTAACACGTGTAAACACAATTGTATGTTTGACAAATGAATTGGTGCTGCACTGCTTACTACAATAAATAATAAGAACCTAGCAATAAACACCCTGCAGGGGTGATAACCCCTGGGGAAAAAAAAAAAAACAATCAGTGAACACAATAAAGCTATGGATAAGTAATCAGTGGCAAATGGTTTATGGAAACACAAAAATCAGTGCATATAATAAGTAAAAGTAATATACAAAAAAGTATAAAATAATCAAAAGTGCTTACAATTGTTTAGCAGTAAAAGGAACAATAAACACCCTCCGGGGGTGCGATCTCCAAAAATTAAAACTTGAATTAATTAAAAAAATTTGAATCTCAAAAAGTGCATTAGTGCAAATTCAATCTCATCAAACTATAAATGCAATTTCATAGTAATAAAGCAAGTGTCCATTATAAAAAGTCAAATGTGTAGATGATGTTACCTCGAGTCCAACACCCTGGCTCCATACAACACACAATGTGACTGTGACCCTCCATCGGCCAGCATGCACACTTACCTCCAGCAAATGACCCTAATGCCGCGCACACATGGGCGGACTTTTCGACCAGACTGGTCCGACAAACTTACCAGCGGACTTTCGAAGGACTTTTGATGGACTTCCGACAGACTTTCTAACGAATGGACTTACCTACACACGATCACACCAAAGTCCGATGGATTCGTACGTGATGGCGTACACCGGACTAAAATAAGGAAGTTAATAGCCAATAGCTGCCCTAGCATCGGTTTTTGTCCGTTGGACTAGCATACAGACGAGCGGATTTCTGGCTCCGGCGGAGTTACGACGTAAAGATTTGAAGCATGTTCCAAATCTAAAGTCAGTCAGATTTGCGACTGGAAAAGTCCGCTGAAGGTCTGGTGAAGCCCACACACGATCGGATTGTCCGCTGTACTCGGTCCGTCGGCATCCGTCAGACCAGTCCGGTAGAAAAGTCCGACCGTGTGTACGCCCCATAAGAGTCAGTAAACACTTTATTAGTCAAACTCCAATGTTCCCCGTTCAGCTTTGCTTCAGATGGGATAAAAACGCTCAATTCCTGATATTCCCAGGGTATGTATCTCAAAGGAATAAAAGAGGCACTTCCATGATGCAATATATCTATTAGATGATTAACTTCATTTAAAAAAACACTCACATAGGTGTATGTAAAATCAAACTCAATGAAACCTCACTAGGAGTTCCAATATGGCCGAATTCCGGTCTGGACAGGAAGTGACATCAACAGCTACCGTTCCTACGTGTTGCATCACATGACACGTGACTTCATCAGGGATCTGAGGCTGTCATCGACCCACCCCCTGGCCCATGTTATCAGACAGCCTGGGCCCAGAGTACTATTGCACTACACATCACAACCATTCAGAGCAGCAATAAAGAACCACCACCGCCAAAGAAGTGGAGGGACCTGTGACGTCATTGTTCTGACTAAAAGACTCATAGAGGACCTAAAGTACAGGCCAGGAGGCGGGGGGGGGGGGTAAAAACAGTCGATTTATGATTTAAATCCAGCAGATAACTTTAAATTTTCATTTTTAAAACCTGACTATCGAAAGTGACGCACAAACCTAGTCATACTTCTTTTTAATGAAATCTACAGTACCAAGCTAATCTAGGGTTTAGCCGTCTTTACATAATTTTGAGATGACCCAACGAGAAAATTAACTAATCAAAGCCTAACAAAGCACACAGTGTCATCGAGCTGCTCGAAATATTGAAGCCATCTGCAAAGATCCCTAAGAAATTTGCAATGTAGAGGAAAGCTGCAGGGTGTGGCTCTCCGGGATTCTAATATGCTTTGGCACGGAGCGACCCATCTGGCAAACTTCACTCCGAAAAAACTCAGCAACAGGTCACAATTCAGGTGCACTGGCAGATACGCTGCAGACGACTAGGAACATCTGCTCAGGCAAAACTGACTAGAAGATTATTTGCCTACATGACTTACAGCGTTTTAAGTGTCCTCTAGAGGGGCACAAGATCTGGGGAATATACAATAAAAAACACACTGTAAAGAATATCAAATTATAGCAACCATTTTATTCAAAAGCTGACAGCTCAGTACTTTTTCATCCCCCCAGGCTAGGTCAAGTTCACCAATAAACATCTTACGCACATAACAAAAACTTTCCGACATTTGCCAAACACAAATATTTTCTGGAAGAATCATATGTTTTAACACTCATTTGGAAAATGTTTGGTTTTGATCAATGTGAATTATTTTTGTTTGTTTTTGTTTTTTGTGTTTTTTTTTTTTTTTTTTTGATTTTTGTTTTGTGTTTTTTTTTTTTTAAGAAACTGCACCTGCGATTTGAACAAAGTTTGCTTGTTACATTCTAACTTCTCATAAATACCTTGGTTACGAGGTGACTGAAACATATTTGATAAGTAGTGAAAGGATTTTTTTTCTGGTTCAAGGGTAAAATACTTTATGCACTTTGTAAGGTTTCTGTTTCTTGTTGCAATCAGGGCTGTATAATATGCAGATGTTGCCCTCTACATTTGGAGATTGCCTTACAAAATAGTGTAATGTCTTTGGAGCAAGATACAAGTGATTTTAGATGTTGTGAGTCTTAAAGAGGTATTATTATAACATTTACTATTTCAATTTTCTAAACTAGGCACCCAGAACCAAACCTGATTTAACCACTTGAACTCCTGAAGATTTACCCCAATTCATGACCAGGCCATTTTTTGCTGTATGGCACTGCGTTACTTTAACTGACAATTGCGTGGTCGTGTGCCCAAATAAAATTGATCTACTTTTTTTTCCTACAAATGGAGCTTTCTTTTGGTGGTATTTGATCACCTCTGCATTTTTTATTTTATTTTTTTGCTCTATAAATAAAATAAAGACAAAACCCCCCCCCCCAAAAAAAACAGTATTTCTTACTTTCTGCTATAAAACATATCCAATAAAAAAAATGAAAAAAAAATCTAATTTCTTCATCAATTTAGGCAAATATGTATTCTGCTACATATTTTTAGTAAAAAAAAAAATCCCAAATAGTGTATATTGATTGGTTTGCACCAAAATTATAGCGTCTACAAACTATGGGATAGTTTTATTTATTTTAATTTTATTTTTTTTTATTAGTAATGGCGGAACAGCGATATTGCGGTGGGCATTCTGACACTAACTGACACCTTTGATACTTTTTGGGGACCAGTGACACTAATACAGTGATTAGTGCTAAAAAATATGCACTGTCACTGTACTGATGACACTGGCTGGGAAGGGGTAACATCAGGGGCAATCATAGGGTTAACTGCGTGCCTAACCAGTGCTTTACTATACTGTGTGAGGTTATTTTACTAGGGGAAGACATGGATCCTAGTCCCTGCTCCGCAAAGACACAAATTCCATCCCTTCCCTCCTGACAGAACAGCAATCTACCTTGTTTACATAGGCAGATTGCCATTATGCCTCTCTGCCTAATGATTGGTTGACATCGGGTACCACGCACAAACAATCCATTCACCGCCCCCCCCCTTCCGTTCAACGAGTCACTTACCCCATCTTGTGGGCAGCGTGGCGATGGGCTGCTTGCTTGCTGCCTGGTTCCCCTGCATGCGTCTTCTCTCTCCTCTCCTCGGTGCACCGTGCGTCTTCTGCCGACCAATCTGATCTGATCGCCTTTTGGCCTGATCTGGTGACGGGTCTCATGAACCGCTTCCTGATTGGCCGGGAGGAGATTCGTTGTTACAATAGCGAATATACATTCGCTATTGTAACACATCTGGGTGGGCTCAAATCGCAGTGCACTGTGCCCCGAGTCCACCCTTTTTTGAAACCTATTAGAGCCTCTGGCTCTAGTCATGTGCTTTAAAAAAAACAAACACCCCCCCCCATTGGAATCTATGGTCCGGCATCCCTGTATGTAGATCAGGGGGCCAGATGCATTGATGGGGGGCAGCGCCTGTGCACCCCTAGTGGACGGGCCGCCACTGTCACTCATATATATATACGTGATCTGGCACACAAGTGCCGTCCTGTAGCAGTAAAACTGCTATAGGGTGGACCAGAACTGGTTAAAATTGTTTGGATGCACTGGAAAGCACAGGGGCTTGATTTACTAAAACTGAGTGTGCAAAATCTGGTGCAGCTCTGCATAGGAACCCATCAGATTCCAGTTTTCCTTGTCAAAGCTTAATGGAACAAGCTAAAGTTAGAAGCTAATTGGCTACCATGCACCATTGTACCAGATTTTGCACTCTCCAGTTTTAGTAAATCAACTCCGGTGCGTCATTGACAGCAATTAAATGCCAGGATGGCAGATACTTGAGAAGCATCTTCGATCTTCTAAAGGGGCCTCTTTCCACATCTTGGACTGCAGTCTATTTCAGATAGGTACTGTATGTGTAGAGTGGTTTCCCTGAAATAAATTTGTCATTCACTAAAATTTCCGCAAAACTATCCTCAAATCTTGCCATGGGGATTCTTAGGTGTAATTTCTTTGAAAAACAAAGCTATGCAAGTGTTTGTTTCTAAACAAAGTCACATCACTGAAAGCTGCCACTGTATTTTTATCTGGTGCACCTTATGGGCACCTAAAAGAAATATTATTTTTAAAGTGAACCTGTCATTAGTTAAAACATTTTTTGAAAGAGGCATACCTGGAAAGTAATTACTTATTTTTTGTGCATCAGAACACTGCTTTGATCATTAGAAATCTTCCTCTGATGTCCACAGGGAAACCAACACTTCCAGGAGGACCGATCTTCTGGGTCCCCTGCAGCTTCCACTGGTTCTTGCTGTTGACCTTTACATCATTACAGAACACAGCAGTGACTTGGAGGTCAGCAGGGGGAATTAGGAGATCAACACTCCTGGAAGTGTTATTTTTCCCTGTAAACTTGGGAGGAAGGCGTCTACTGAAGAGAGCAGCAAGGACCATCACTAGGGGGTGCAGACAACCATTCTGTACAGGGTCCGGGCTTCATCAGGTCAACAGTGGGGCCCCAGCAGGGACTGCCTGTGGGAATCTCACAGTCCACTAACTTTCTAACCCCAAGTCCCCTCTTTCTCCTCTCCACATCCCTTACTACAACACTGAGAATTCCCCACACCTGGCAGGTGAAGCTCGCTGCCTGGAAACTTTAGAGGATCTGCTGTGTGCTATAGAAGGGGCCCCAATGGCCAACAGACACACCCCTCTAGATGAAGCTTCATTTAAGTCCCAAAGATGGGGACAGGCCAAAAAATGTCAGGGAGTGCTATGTGTCAAAGGGAAGCAGGGGTGCAGAGTAATAAGGGATGCACGAGGTGCAGAGTGATGTTTAATAAAGGATGGAGGAGGGTGCAGAGAGCAGGGATGCACAATAAGGTGAAATGGGGGATGCAGGGGTGCAGAATGAGGTGTATTTCGAATACAGGGGATGCAGAGGACAGGGTAATGGGAGATGCAGAGTGCAGGGTAATAGGGGATGTAGAATGTGAAGTAATGGGGGATGCAGACTGTGGGGTAATAGGGGATGCAGTGGCTACAGGGTTGGGGGTAGATGGGGGAGGCAGGAGTACAGGTGGGCACTAATGTGGGTACAGATATAGTATTAGGAGATGCAGGTGGTGCAGAGTGCTGGGTAATAGGGAATGCAGGAGGTGCAGAGTAAGATGTAGGGGGAATTCAGAGGGTGGAGAATGGGGGGGTAAAAAAAGGTGCAAGGGGAATACAGTGTGGGGTAGTGTGTAGGGCCGCTGATAGGGGGTATTGGGGGGGTAAGGCCCTGTCAGGTAGGCTGTACAGGGCCCCATGATTTCTAATGATGCCTGGGATGTGACATTCTAGTTAAGTGGGCTTATTTTCCAGGTATGCCTTATTACAGACATTTTATATTATTGGCAGGGTAGCTTTAAAAAAGACAACACCACGTTATAAAAAAAAGATAATAAGGTGTAAAAAAAAAGTCTTTTTTACCCCTTTTTTAGCCATTTGCTTAAATGGTATTATGTTAACACACCTTGCTCCTTACCAGAGCCGGATTAACATAGAGGCTATTGGAGCTGCAGCACCAGGCCCCTTCCATAAAATAATCCCTGGACGGTCAGATTGATTTTCACTGTTATGTGCATTACGCTCTCATGAACCCAGCGCTCTGTGTATTGTGCTCTCCTGAACCCAGCGCTCTGTGTATTACACTCTCCTGAACCCAGAGATCTGTGTATTACACTCTCCTGAACCCAGCGATCTGTGTATTATGCTCTCCTGAACCCAGTGCTCTGTGTATTACGCTCTCCTGAACCCAGCGCTCTGTGTATTACACTCTCCTGAACCCAGAGATCTGTGTATTACACTCTCCTGAACCCAGCGATCTGTGTATTATGCTCTCCTGAACCCAGTGCTCTGTGTATTACGCTCTCCTGAACCCAGCGCTCTGTGTATTACACTCTCCTGAACCCAGAGATCTGTGTATTACACTCTCCTGAACCCAGCGATCTGTGTATTATGCTCTCCTGAACCCAGCGCTCTGTGTATTGTGCTCTCCTGAACCCAGCGCTCTGTGTATTACACTCTCCTGAACCCAGAGATCTGTGTATTACACTCTCCTGAACCCAGCGATCTGTGTATTATGCTCTCCTGAACCCAGCGCTCTGTGTATCACACTCTCCTGAACCCAGCGCTCTGTGTATCACACTCTCCTGAACCCAGCGCTCTGTGTATTACGCTCTCCTGAACCCAGCGCTCTGTGTATTACGCTCTCCTGAACCCAGCGCTCTGTGTATTACGCTCTCCTGAACCCAGCACTCTGTGTATTACGCTCTCCCGAACCCGATGCACAGCCCTTAAGGCCCACCAAAATCCTCAGCACCAGGCCCATAATGCTCTTAATCCGGCCCTGCTCCTTACCCACCTCTCCCTGCAACTACTGAATAGCTTGCTAAGTTGTGTAATAACAAAATCAAAAAAAAAAAGAGCTGCTCCTTTCCCCTCTACTGAAGTTAAATATTGGACAAGCTCACATGTTAGTTATAAAAGTTCAGGTTTTGGGTTCTTCTGTTCCTCAGCTCCTAAGTTCCCAAAAACCACTTTAATTTCTCAAACTGTAACTGTGCACCAATTTTCTCCCCCTATTGTCCTATGCCCTTTCCCCTGATTGGAGAATAATTTAATCTAATCAGAGATTGTTGCCATGCAAATTCAGAGACAAATGTCCTAAAGAACCCTTAGACATCTCCCTGGTTTAATGTAGCAAGTCTTTGTGCTACCTTGTGCACCTTGTTGAGTTGCATTACATGTGTAACTGTGCAACATATCATTATAGATGTTCACATTAAATTTAGCATAATGGATAGCATTAGCAACAAAATAAACAATGTAGTGCAAGCTTTATCCCTAGAGCCTAACCTTCTCCATGCGTCCAAAACTACCTAACTAAAGCTGTGCAGAACTGAGAGACATCTCTCTTTGGAAATAAAGCAATGGCATATTCCTTGTCCCTATGATCCAGTTGGACTTCCAGTGTACATAAAGCCACATTGTTCATCCTCAGGTAGCTGCTGACAAAGCCCACTATTGCAAACTTCTGCTTCAAGAATAGATGGTGGTCTCCAAATAACCATAGGACATCCCTGTCAAGTTAATGAGGCCTAGATCCCAATGCCGCCAAACGGGTTGCTGCTAAAAGTAGGGTCTGATGATGAACAGTACTCCTCATGCAGTCTCTGTACACTTTTAGTAAGATTCAGACAGTTTGACTCTATGACACAGTACCTTGTCTCCAAGCTCGTATTTTGTCTCTCAGCAGGTAATCTGCTATCTCTAAAAGCCATGTAGCTGACTCCTCATAGGTGGATAGATATAGTCCAGTACACATTACAAACTTCTTCTTTCAATGTATTTCTAGAACAGCTTCCACCTGCATCTGTCCATAGTCACCAGCAGGGGGCATTATCCTGCCGACTATGCCCTTTCTCCCAATTAGAGAAAAATTTCCTCCAACAAGAGACTTTTTCCATACAAATCCAGGGGAGAAGAGACAAATCTCTGAAAGATCCGTTACAAATCCCCTATACCATCTCCCGCCTATTACTTTATAATATTTACACCTAATTTATTTTGTATATACCCCTACACACGCAGAAAATGTTGGTTAATGTCAGCAAAATTTAGCAAAGTAGAGACAGAAAATAACAAAATCTGCCTGTGCGTCAGACTGGTATAGATATAATTAAAGCGTTTGTTACCCCAACATTTCATATTCCTTATATGTGCCTGTTGTACCATGTACTTGTATCTGAAAGTATCCTGTTCTCTTTGTATTGCCTCCTTTATGTGAAATCCCTGATGTTCCTGCCAGTCCCTCTACTTTCCTATAAAAAAAACTGACCACACTAAGCAGGAGAAAACACTGTGGTCAGTTCTCTAGCTGTGCTGGGAACTCAGTGTACTCTCCTCCAATGATCAGACTTGTCCTGACATGCCTCAGCAGCACAGTCATTCACTGGGAAGCTCAGTGTACTGCTGCTTCTCCTCCCCCCAGCTCTTATGCAGCTGAGGACAGAGGGAATGTGATCACTTATAAAAAAGGGGGAAAATAATATAATGGTTTTTTTATATCTATACAAAAATGTTTTGTATTTATTTCTATTTTAAACGTAATGGGCTGTTTTACAAGGTGATTATTTACAGCCACTTTAAGTTTCCCTGAATGGATAATAAATGTAAGCAGGATAACTTTAAAAAACAGCAGTCCTAATTTATAGGACTGTTTTAGAAGATGCTCTTCAAGACATAAAGACACATAAGACACATAACTCCTTCTATGTACGCTCCGTCGCTTTTGTTAATTTTGGAACATAATCCTGAATTGGAACCATGAATTCAGAATGCTACACTGGAAGAAGTATATCTTCTGCTGTATACACAGAGCAATCAATGAACTTTACAGTGCACCAATCATAAGCCTTCAAAGAAAGAAGAAGGAGTTGCTGTTAGTTGTGCTAAAGCTACAGTGCCTTGAAAAAGAATGCATATTCCTTGAAATTTTCCACATTTTTTCATGTTACAACCAAAAACGTACATTTATTTTTTGCGGATTTTATGTGATAGACCAACACAAAGTGGCACATAATTGTGAAGTGAAGGAAAATGATAAATGGTTTTTAAAAAATGTGGCGTGCATTTGTATTCAGCCCCCTTTACTCTGATACCCCTAACTAAAATCTAGTGGAACCAATTGCCTTCAGAAGTCACCTAATTATTAAATAGTGTCCACCTGTGTAAATTAATCTCAGTATAAATACAGCTGTTCTGTGAAGCTCTCAGAGGTTTCTTAGAGAACCGTAGTGAACAACCAGCATTATGAAGGCCAAGGAACACACCAGACAGGTCAATGGATAAAGTTGTGGAGAAGTTTAAAGCAGGGTTAGGTTATAAAAAAATATCACCAGCTTTGCACATCTCACACAGCACTGTTCAAACCATCATCCAAAAATGGAAAGACTATGGCACAACTGCAAACCTACCAAGACATGGCCGTCCACCTAAACTGACAGGCCGGGCAAGGAGAGCAATAATCAGAGAAGCAGCCAAGAGGCCCATGGAAACTCTGGAGGAGCTGCAGAGATCCACAGCTCAGGTGGGAGAATCTGTCCACAGGACAACTATTAGTCGTGCACTCCACAAATCTGACCTTTATGGAAGAGTGGCAAGAAGAAAGCCATTGTTGAAAGAAAGCCTTAAAAAGTCCTGTTTGCAGTTTGCCAGAAGCCATGTGGGGGACACAGCAAACATGTGGAAGAAGGGACTCTGGTCAGATGAGACCAAAATTGAACTTTTTGGCCTAAAAGCAAAATGCTATGTGTTGGGCGGAAAACTAACGCTGCACATCACCCTAAACACACCATCTCCACCGTGAAACATGGTGTTGGCAGCATCACGCTGTGGTGATGCTTTTCTTCAGCAGGGACAGGGAATCTGGTCAGAGTTGATGGGAAGATGGATGGAGCCACATAGTGGGCAATCTTAGAAGAAAACCTGTTAGAGTCTCCAAAAAACTTGAGACTGGGGTGGAGGTTCTCCTTCCAGCAGGACAACGACCCTAAATATACAGCCAGAGCTACAATGGAATGGTTTAGATCAAAGCATATTCATGTGTTAGAATGGCCTAGGCAAAGTCAAGACCTAAATCCAATTGAGAATCTGTGGCAAGACTTGAAAATTGCTGTTCACAGACGTTCTCCATCCAATCTGACAGAGCTTGAGTTTTTTTGCAAAGAAGAATGGGCAAAAATGTCACTCTCTAGATGTGCAAAGCTGGTAGACTTGTAGCTGTAATTGTAGTGAAAGGTGGTTCTACAAAGTATTGACTCAGGGGGGCTGATTACAAATGCGTGCCGCATTTTTCACATTATTTTTGAAAACCATTTATCATTTTCCTTACACTTTACAGATATGTGCCACTTTGTGTTGGTCTATCACATAAAATCCCAATAAAATACATTTAAGTTTTTGGTTATAACATGATAAAATGTGGATAATGTCAAGGGGTGTGAATACTTTTTCAAGGCATTGTATAGAGAGTCACGTGACTCCTCTTAGCAGTTTCTGTTACTATCCATCTGTTTCAGTTTTGTTGCTGGATTAATTTTTCTTTAGGTGGGTGTGGTACACTGGTTATGGGTATATTATATATGGCTATGAGTACATTGTACATTTTGGTACTGCTTTCTGCTTAGCTGGTATGTGGCCACCTTTTGGTAATTTTTTTCCTGAGCATGGGGATGGGGGTGTGAAAATCAAAATTCAGATGAAGACATGTTTCTGTTAGATCTCTAAAAAAGGATTGTTGAGTCAGCCCAGTAGTATCCATCACAAACGTATGCCTTAAAGATCTTTGGTAACAGCCAGTTCATGCTAACATGGCCATATACTTGTAGCACATCTACTGTTGAATTTTGAGTCCAAAATAGTTAGATATTTACTGGTCATTTTCTTGATAGGAATTCACATCATTCCGTGTACAGTTGTCCTATCCCCTCTGCATGTTATTACCAAGGAGATAAATTCTGCTGTCATAATGCTGTGGGTGGCTGCAGAAGCAATTGATGATGTCATCTAATCCACTGTTAATGACCTGCTAACTGTCTGATGATTCCACCTGATTAAACAGTGTGTGGCTGATTTATTTGTGAAATTGGACTTGCAGGGTCCTGTTTTAATATGTCTGCTTTAAAAAAAAAAAGTATATATATATATATATATATATATATATACATATATACATACATATACACATACATATATACATACATATATAAATACACATATATATATATGTATATATATATATATATATATATATATATAAAATTTGAACCTTTACACATATAGTTGCCCTGTGCAATTTCTTCTCAAATTGTTTAAATTTGTCTACAAAGGTAAAAATAAATGTGAATTGTGGGTCACAATCTCATTAATAGAATGGTGTCAATCTATATTTCTGAAGAGAGGGGGTATTAACCAGTATAAATAAGAACTGTCCTTTGGAGGACTTGATCCAGTTAATTTGTATGTTATCAGAGATAAGTAAAAATGGATAAATCCATCTCACTGCTGAATCAGGGAAACTAATGCCTACACTTAGGCCGGGTTCACACTGGTACGACAAACGCTCCGACATTCTGAGCTCATGTCGTATGCCGTGTGAAAATCAATGTTTCCCCATGAGAGCCATCTTAACTGGTCCGACACAAGTCGGTCCGACTTTGAAAATGCTCTCTGCACTACTTTGGTCCGACTTTGATCCTACTTCGATCCTACTTCAGCCCATTGAATATCACTGAAGTTGGATCAAAGTCGGATCGCCATCTTGACTGATCCGATTTTGACATGCGACTTGTGCTCTGATGATCTTGAAGGGGAACTTCACACCAAATTAAAAAGAAAACGGATATGGGTTCCCCCTCCAAGAGCGCTATGGATTTTATAGGGAACCCCCACGCTGAAAAAACGGGGTTCCCCCCTAAAATCCATACCAGCTTATCCGAGCACGCAGCCTGGCAGGTCAGGAAAGGGGGTGGGGATGAGCGAGCACCCCCCCCTCCTGAACCGTACCAGGCCGCATGCCCTCAACGTGGGGGGTGGGTGCACCTTGTCTCCATGTTGATAAGGACAAGGGCCTCTTCCCGACAACCCTGGCCGTTGGTTGTCAGGGTCTGCAGGTGGGGGGCTTATCAGAATCTGGAAGCCCCCTTTACCGAGGGGGCCCCCAAATCCCAGCCCCCCACCCTATGTGAATAAGTATGGGGTACATTGTACCCATACCCATTAACATGAAAAAAAAGTTGCAAAAATAAAACACAGTTCACAGTTTTTAAAGTAATTTATTAAGGCAGCTCTGTCATCTCTTCTCCCCTCTCCGGGTCTTCTCTGCTCTCCTCTGATGTCTTCTAACCCTCTCCGGTACTTCTCTGCTGTCCGGGTCTTCTCCGCTATCTTCTCGCTCTTTTGCTGGGTCTTCTCCGCTGTGTTCTCTCTCTGTTCTTCTTCATAGCTAAAATAACGAGAGTGGCTTCACAACAACTCCGTGATTGTTCTTGAATGGCCCAGCCAGAGCCCTGACTTAAACCCAATTGAGAGACCTAAAAAATGGATGTCCACCAACGTTTACCATCCAACCTGACAGAACTGGAGAGGATCTGCAAGGAGAAATGGCAGAGGATCCCCAAATGCAGGCGTGAAATACTTGTTGCATCTTTTCCAAAAAGACTCATGGCTGTATTAGATCAAAAGGTCCTGAATACTGAGCAAAGGGTCTGAATACTTAGGACCATGTGATATTTCAGTTTTTCTTTTTTAATAAATCTGCAAAAATGTCAACAATTCTGTATTTTTCTGTCAATATGGGGTGCTGTGTGTACATTAATGAGGAAAAAAATGAACTTAAATGATTTTAGCAAATGGCTGCAATATAACAAAGAGTGCCTTAATAAATTACTTTAAAAACCTGTGTAATGTGTTTTATTTTTGACATTTTTTTCTAGGTGAATGGGTAGGGGTACAATGTACCCCATACTCATTCACATAGGGTGGGGGCTGGGATCTGGGGGCCCCCTTGGTAAAGGGGGCTTCCAGATTCCGATAAGCCCCCTGCCCGCAGACCCCGACAACCAATGGCCAGGGTTGTCGGGAAGAGGCCATTGTCCTCATCAACATGGAGACAAGGTGCTTTGGGGTGGGGGGGCAAAGCACTCACCCCCCCATGTTGAGGGCATGCAGCCTGGTACAGTTCAGAAGGGGAGACACTCATTCAGCCCCACCCCCTACCTGACCTGCCAGGCTATGTGCTCGGATAAGGGTCTGGTATGGATTTTGAGGGGACCCCCATGCCGTCTTTTCGACGTGGGGGTTCCCCTTAAAATCCATAACAGACCGAAAGGTCTGGTATGCTCTTGGAGGGGGAACCCATGCTGTTTTTTTTTTTACATTGTGCGTGGAGTTCCCCTTAAAGATTCATACCAGACACAGTGCCTGGTATTGTCGGGGTTCAAAGTCGGACGCATGTCGGACTTCAAGTCGCAGGGCAAAGTCGGATCCAAAGTGATACGACTGTCGTGTCGTACCAGTGTGAACCTGGCCTCATACTATAGCAAGTAATTATTTGTAATTAATCTACTCGGGAGCTAAAGCCTAGTACATACGATGAAATTATCAGACGAATGATCGGCAGGTTTTTTTTTTGCATGCTAGTCTCCATATTGAAAACGGATAGGTTACTAAAATATGAACATTTTTGTACGACAGAAAAAAAATTCGGAAGTGATGTAATGTATTTGTATTGTATTTTCAGCTGGAAAATTGTACTGATTAAATGAAAATCGTACGAGAATATTTTTTATGTCCCTTTGGAAAATTTTGTATGAAAGCTGTGTACTAACGATCAGATTATCGTACGATCGTTTCGAAAGCGATATTTTTTGTACGATATTCTGATCATGTGTACAGGGCTTAAATTTGCCTGGGTTTCGTTCAAGACGGGTTCAGCAAATGCAGAAGTCCAGGAGCCCATAAATTAGTGGCAAATCCCATTGAAGTCTAGGGGAGCAGAAACAAACTTTTGTTCTGGCCTTTTCCAAAGATAATATGCAAGCTATAATTGAAAAAGGGGAGGGGGGAGCTGGGCTCTGTCATGGAGAAACATTTTTTAGCACCTGAAAAAATGTTTTTATTAATGATAATAACATTAATAATAATAGTAAAAATAGAAATATTGTTTCCTTATGACCTGTCAACCAATGATGTTTCCCTGCTGTATTCCTGATGCTAAATGACAGACCCCCAGAGCTTTTCTAATATAAATAAAGTGCAGGGGATCCTGCAGGATTGGGTTATTGGATTTACATTGGGTCCACACAGGGCCCTCTGATTCCTCCTTTATTGAATTGTATTGTAACTGTACTATCTGTCCTCAAGCGCTGCGCAAACTGTTGGTGCTATATAAATCCTGTATGATTATGTGCATGTTTTATAGGGCTTTTTCAAGATGTGTGTGTTCATTTATATTTCACTTTTTTGGAATGAGTAACGGTGTATTAATTGAAGCCTAAAGCCTCGTACACACGATCGGATTGTTGGCCAACAGAACCATGGAATTTTGTCCGAAGGGCGTTGACCCAAACTTGTCTTGCATACACACGGCCACACAATTGTTGGCCAACAAATACGAACGTAGTGACGTACTACGTTGTTTTTCAGCTCTTTAGCACCACCCTTTGGGCTCCTTCTGCTAATTTTGTGTTAGTAGAAGTTTGGTGAGTGTCGATTTGCGCTTTTCATTTCGCACTTTTCATTTCGCACTTTCATTTCACGCTTTTCAGTTAGTTTCTGAACGGCCGTTCGTCAACCAGCCACGTTGCGGAATCGGAGGAGATAACGTGTTATTTATTATTGGCCTTGGAGTTATTGCTTTGACACAATTTTTTTGGTTGAATAATGATTTGATTTTGTATATTTTCTATATTTTTGGATGCATAGGCGACGGTTTAAATAATTTTAACGGTTACTAGTTTAGAGTTACAGAGGAGGTCAAGTGCTAGAATTATTCCTCTCACTCTAACGATCGCGGCGATACCTCACATGTGTGGTTTGAACACTGTTTACACTTGTGGGCACAACTTATGTGTGAGGGATTTCAAAAAAAAATCTTATTTGTTTTATTTTTATTTTTTTACACGTCCCTTCATCAAAAAAATGTATCGCTTTTATTGCTGTCACAAAGAATATAAACATCCCTTGTGAAAATAATAGGCATTGACAGGTACTCTTTATGGAGGGCTCTGGGGTCTATAAGACCCCAAATCCCTCCTTTGCACTAAAAAGCATTCAAAACGCCAAGTTTGGCTGTTTTGAATACTGACATTTTGTTTAAATCTGGTGCCTTTAAGGCTCCAGTAAACAGGAAGTGATGTCATTACATTGCTTCTGGGTTACTAGATCCAAAACCCAATGAAAGCTGATTGCGGCTTTGTTCGGGTCTCCGGCCAGCCAGTGGACATGCCGGCTGGTCGCTCAGGCCTCTCAATGAGATGGGAGATCCCAGGAGAGCCATGTAAGGCAGTGGGGGGGGGGGAGTCCTCTCCTGCTGCTTGTAATAACAGCAGAGCGGCTGATTAGCTGCTTCGGTTGTTATTACAAAAAAGCCAACCGTTGGCTCTAAAAAACGGTGCAGGGGTGATGCCTGAAGCTTGCCTGCAGCTGAAGGCATCACCCCAGTACAACCACTTGAAGCAGAAGGCCGCATATATGCGTTAAGTCGGTGTGAAGGGGGTTAAAGTGGTTGAAGTGGTTGTAAACCCTTACACATACCCAGGGCTTTTTTTCTGGTGGAACGCATCGGAATGACGTTCCACCACCTTTGCCAGAGCATTCCTTCCTCTCCTCTCCTCCTAATTGTATAGCCTGCGCCCTGCCCTGCTGCCCACGGAGGGATCAAACACGGGGGGCACCTCTGGCAGAACACTTACCCCGTATCCTGTGTGTAGCCCTGGCTCCTACTCCTTCTATGTAGCCTGCTGCCACTGCCCTGAGGGATCGAATGACTGCAGCTTGTGAGAGCGGAGTGATCTGTACTCTGCGGCTCTGCCCCACCTCTCGGTGTTGTCTGGGAGATCGGTTAGGCGTCGTGTGTCACGGTATCTGATTGAGTGATCGTAAATAGTGGTAGGTAACCAGGCATTCCTCCTACTCCTCACTAGCCTCATGTAAACTGGACTGGTCTGTTACTGTTGTGAGCAAAATGCTGCTGAATGGGGTTGTGCTACGGACTGGGCTGGGTGGTCTGGGTGGTCTCCTGACTGGGCTGGGTGGTCTGGGTGGTCTCCTGACTGGGCTGGGTGGTTTGCAAACTGTGCTGGGTGGTCTCTTTACTGTGCTGGGCTGGGCTGGGTGGTCTCTTTGCTGGCTGTCTCTTTGCTGTGCTGGGTGGTCTCTTTGTTGGTGGTCTCTTTGCTGGTGGTCTCTTTGCTGGTGGTCTTTTTGCTGTGCTGGGCGGTCTCTTTCCTTACAAACCCCCACATCCTTTTTGGGGGATGTCATTGTCCTGCCTCTTCACCTCATCCAATCAGAGGATGCTTTGCATTCATTGATAAAATGGAAAGGATTCTCTGGTTGGCACCCATGCAGAGTGGCTGTCTTCCTGTTTTTGCAGGGCTGTTGCTTAATATGGGATCTGAAAGCGAGTGGGGATAACTGGAGTAGCGGTGTCTACTACAGCTATTTCCACCTTCTAGAGGGATCCCACAGATATAGTACATACATAGTTACATTGATCCATGCTGGATCAATTTGAATATGTAAAAAAATGCCATACCCGGAATTCTCCTTTAAAAATGGAATTGAGGTACAGTTACTGACAATGTTACCCGCATGTCATCTGACACATCAAACCAATTTCCCTACTTCAGTTTCAGGCTCAGTAATGCAGAGACTATGATTTTAGTCTTTTTTTAAGTGTTTAGATATTCAGTCCCATACCCCGAAAGGTATATGGATACCCCCATTAAGAACCCCTGCTTTAAGGCACAATCACCCAGACACTCTGCAGTAGGGATGAGCCGAACACCCCCCGGTTCGGTTCGCACCAGAACCCGCGAACGGACCGAAAGTTCGCACGAACGTTAGAACCCCATTGACGTCTATGGGACTCGAACGTTCGAAATCAAAAGTGCTCATTTTAAAAGCTAATTTGCATGGTATTGTCCTAAAAAGGGTTTGGGGACCCGGGTCCTACCCCAGGGGACATGTATCAATGCAAAAAAAACTTTTAAAAACGGCCGTTTTTTCGGGAGCAGTGATTTTAATGATGCTTAAAGTAAAAAAAAAAAAGTGAAATATTCCTTTAAATATCGTACCTGGGGGGTGTCTATAGTATGCCTGTAAAGTGACGCGTGTTTCCCATGTTTAGAACAGTCCCTGCACCAAATGTCATTTTTAAAGGAAAAAATCTCATTTAAAACTGCTTGCGGGTTTAATGTCATGTCGGGTCATGGCAATATGGATGAAAATCAGTGAGACAAACGGCATGGGTACCCCCCAGTCCATTACCAGGCCCTTTGGGTCTTGTATGGATATTAAGGGGAACCCCGCACCCAAATTAAAATAAGGAAAGGTGTGGGGCCACCAGGCCCTATATACTCTGAACAGCAGTATACAGGCGGTTCAAACAAGACAGGGACTGTAGGTTTGTTGTTAAGTAGAATCTGTTTGTAATTTTGAACATTTTTAATGTGTTTAGCTCCAGCCAAAAAATCTTTTCTAAGCTTTTTGGAAAACATAGGGAAGGGTTATCACCCCTGTGACATTTGTTTTGCTGTCTTTCCTCCTCTTCAGAAGATTTCACCTCACTTTTTTGTCCCAATGAAAAATGTTTTTTGAAAATTTGGGTTTTTTTGTGGAACAAGGATTGGAAAGCATCAGTGGAAAGGAGAAATTGTTTTCCCATATTAACTCTTACAGGAGAGAATTTCCCTTCCTAGGGGTAGATTTCATCTCACTTCCTGTTGTCTCCTTCTGTTTGCAAGTAGGAGTCGTTTGTAAGTTAGATGTTTGAAAGTAGGGTCCTGCCCTATATACTCAGCAGAAATTTGGGCCTTAGGTGTTGCTGTGGCCACAACACTGTAAGCCCTCACAGGTCCCTGCTGTGAAATATTAGATCAAGAATTGTAATTACATGCCCCTGTTGAACAGGAGCTGAAAAATTAGGCCTTAGGCACTGGTGCTGGTGCCACAACACTGCAACCCCTCACAGACACTCTAGTTGGAACGCAGGAACGAGCCCTGCTGCAAAGTATTGCTTCAAAAATTGTAATTACACGCCCCTGTTAGACAGGGGCAGAAAAATTGGGCCTTAGGCACTGGTGCTGGTGCCACAACACTGCAACCCCTCACAGACACTCTAGTTGGAACGCAGGAACGAGCCCTGCTGCAAAGTATTGCATCAAAAATTGTAATTACACGCCCCTGTTAGACAGGGGCAGAAAAATTGGGCCTTAGGCACTGGTGCTGGTGCCACAACACTGCAACCCCTCACAGACACTCTAGTTGGAATGCAGGAATGAGCCCTGCTGCAAAGTATTACATCAAAAATTGTAATTACACGCCCCTGTTAAACAGGGGCTGAAAAATTGTGCCTTAGGCACTGGTGGTGGCACCCAGAACCAAAAATGTTCTTACAAGCTATCAGCGTGATGATTGAGGAGGAAGAGGATAATTACTCAGGGATAGTCACTCAGCATCAGCATAGGCAGTCTTTGAAGGGATCTGAGATTTCAAAAAAAATTATTCGGTTACATCAGCATCAGGTGCTTGGTAGCTGGTGGTGATCCAAGACTCATTCATTTTTATGAAGGTCAGCCGATCGACCGAGTCGGTGGACAGACGCACCCTGTGATCGGTTACCACGCCTCCAGCAGCACTGAATGTGCGTTCCGAAAGAACGCTGGATGCAGGACAGGCCAGTAGCTCAATTGCATACTGTGCAAGCTCTGGCCAGTGATCCATCCTCAAGACCCAGTAACCCAGAGGATTTTCGGTGGGAAAGGTGTCCAAGTCTGATCTTGCCCCTAGGTATTCCTGCACCATGTAAAACAGACGCTGGTGATGGTTGCTGGAACCGATCATACCTTGGGGCTGCGGACCAAAAAATTGTCTGAACGCATCGGTCAGACGGCCACCTTCTCCACCGCTCCTTCTTTGACTGACCGAAGCCTCAGCAACACGTTGTCCAGAAACAGGAGTTTGTAACCTCCCAGTCTCTGGGAACGCGTTGCACAGACCTTTCTGCAAGGCCTCCCGAAGATGTTTCATCCTCTGCTCCCTCTGCGATGGCAAGATAAGGTCCGCAACCTTACCCTTGTAACGTGGATCAAGGAGGGTTGCCAGCCAGTATTGGTCCTTCTCCTTGATACCACGAATACGAGGATCCTTACGCAGGCTTTGCAGGATCAGGGAGGCCATGCAGCGTAGGTTTGCTGAGGCATTCGGTCCGGAGTCCTCTGGGTCACTAAGAACGACATGGTCCGCAGCCACCTCCTCCCAGCCACGTACAAGTCCATGTGTTTCTTGGGACTGATCCCTTAAAGACTGCTGCTGATGCTGAGTGCCAGGCTCCACCTCCATACTGACACAATCTTCCTCCTCCTCCTCTTCCTCCTCGTCCTCTTCCTGTGTGATCGGCGGGCACGCAGGAACACTGTCTGGATAAAGGGGGCCTTGAGAGCTAAGGAAATCCTCCTCTTCCTGCCTCTGTTCTGCCTCAAGTGCCCTGTCCATTATTCCACGCAGCGTGTGCTCCAACAGGTGGACAAGGGGGACAGTGTCACTGATGCATGCACTGTCACTGCTCACCATCCTCGTGGCCTCCTCGAATGGTGACAGGACAGTGCATGCATCCCTGATCATGGCCCACTGGCGTGGGGAAAAAAAAACAAGCTCCCCTGACCCTGTCCTGGTGCCATAGTCGCACAGGTACTCATTGATGGCCCTCTGCTGCGTGTGCAGCCGCTGCAGCATGGCCAACGTTGAGTTCCACCTGGTGGGCATGTCACAGATTAGGCGGTTCTTGGGCAGGTTAAACTCCTTTTGGAGGTCCGTCAGCCGAGCACTGGCATTATATGACCGGCGGAAATGCACACAGACTTTCCTGGCCTGCCTCAGGACATCCTGTAAGCCCGGGTACCTGCCCAAGAACCGCTGCACCACCAAGTTAAGGACGTGAGCCAAACAGGGCACATGGGTCATTTGTCCCTGTCGGAGGGCAGAGAGGAGGTTGGTGCCATTGTCGCAAACCACCATTCCTGCCTTAAGTTGGCGTGGCGTCAACCACCTCTGAACCTGCCCCTGCAGAGCTGACAGAACCTCTGCCCCAGTGTGGCTCCTGTCCCCCAAGCACACCAGCTCAAGCACCGCATGGCATCTTTTGGCCTGCGTACTTGCGTAGCCCCTTGAACGCCTACGGAGCACCGCTGGTTCCGAGGAAGAGGCCATGGAGGAAGAAGAAGAGGAGGGGGTGGAGGAGAGAGGTGTGTCACAATCAGCATTTTGGAGGCGTGGTGGCGGAACAACCTCCAACACTACTGCACCTTGTCCTGCATCCTTCCCAGCTGCCAGCAGAGTCACCCAATGCGCCGTGAAACTTAGGTAACGTCCCTGTCCATGCCTGCTGGACCATGAGTCAGCGGTAATATGCACCTTACCGCTGACCGCCCTGTCCAGCGAGGCATGGACATTGCCTTCCACATGCCGGTAGAGAGCCGGAATCGCCTTCCGTGAGAAAAAGTGGCGTTTGAGTACCTGCCACTGAGGAACTGCACATTCCACAAACTCACGGAAGGGGGCAGAGTCTACCAACTGAAAAGGCAGCAGTTGAAGTGCTAGCAATTTTGCCAAGCTAGCATTCAACCGCTGGGCATGTGGATGGCTGGGAGCAAACTTCTTTCGGCGGTGCAGCAGCTGGGGCAGGGAAATTTGCCTGGTACAATCTGACGTCGGTGTACCAAAAGCAGATTGCCCACAAGTACTTGGCTGTGACACACCTAATTCTACACCTTCATTCCTCTCACTGCAGGTCTCAGAGAGGACTGAAGGTCTAGTGGGGTTGGAAATCTCAGCTGATGAGGAGCAAGGAGAGATCCTCTTTGTTCTTTGGTGTGGGTCTTTTAGATAAGCTTGCCAACGAACTGCATGGCAGGTCAACATATGTCTGGTCAAGCATGTGGTACCCAAGCGGGAGATGTTTTGGCCACGCGAGATACGCTTGAGACATATGTTGCAAATAGCAGCGGTGCGATCTGATGCACTCGTCTCAAAAAAGGCCCACACCAAAGAACTTTTTGAATAACGCGCAGAGACTGCAGCGCCCTGCACATGTGGAGCTTTGGGGTGTGATGCAGTCAATGTGCTGCCCTTAGGCTGGCCCCTGGAGGGCATCCTGCCTCGTTGGTGATGTGCCGCCGCCTCCTCCTCCTCCTCCTCCTCCTCCTCCTCTCTCCTATCAGGCACCCACGTTGAGTCAGTGACCTCATCATCCCCTCCCTCCTCATCACTGGAGCAAACCTGGCAGTATGCTGCAGCAGGGGGAGCATGAATGCCAGATTGCTGTCCTTCTTGGGCACCCCCTCTGTCCGTGCTCATGTTACTGCCTTCATCGAGCTCAGTATCGTCATCAGAGCCTTCCAAACGCTGGGCATCCTCCTGGAGCATGTACCCAACACTGTGGTCAAACAGTTCGAGGGAATCCTCATGAGGACATGGTGGAGCTAGGGAAGGAGTCACTGATGACATTGAGCTGAGGGAAGAGGCCGCTGCTTTGCCAGACAAAGCACCCTGGGCATGGGTGAGAGAGGATGAGGAGGATGAGGACGGCTTGGTCATCCACTCGACCAAGTCTTCCGCATGTTGCGGCTCAACACGGCCAGCTGCCGAAAAAAAGGCCAAGCGTGTCCCATGGCCACGTGCTGATGAGGATGCAACGTCTCCACGACCAGCACTAGACACAGAGCCTGCTTGCCCTCTCTTATTGGCTTGTGACTGTCTGCCTCTCCTTCTTGGCCTTCCAGACATACTAATGGCCTGTAGCTGCACTAAGCTGGGATAGAACACCTGTAATTTTCTTCAAGTAGCTTTATATACTGTAACCAGACAAGCCTGCCTGTCAGTAGGAAGATAACAGGAACGGATCTAGCTGAACACTGTGAGCAGGACGCACTGTACTAAATGTAAATAGTCTAGCTGCCTGACCGTGGTACTAATAGGATCAAATAGAACACCTGTAATTTTCTTCAGGTAGCTTTATATACTGTAACCAGACAAGCCTGCCTGTCAGTAGGAAGATAACAGGAACGGATCTAGCTGTACACTGTGAGCAGGACGCACTGTACTAAATGTAAATAGTCTAGCTGCCTGACCGTGGTACTAATAGGATCAAATAGAACACCTGTAATTTTCTTCAGGTAGCTTTATATACTGTAACCAGACAAGCCTGCCTGTCAGTAGGAATTTAACAGGAACGGATCTAGCTGAACACTGTGAGCAGGACGCACTGCACTAAATGTAAATAGTCTAGAAGATAACAGGAACGGATCTAGCTGAACACTGTGAGCAGGACGCACTGCACTAAATGTAAATAGTCTAGAAGATAACAGGAACGGATCTAGCTGAACACTGTGAGCAGGACGCACTGCACTAAATGTAAATAGTCTAGAAGATAACAGGAACGGATCTAGCTGAACACTGTGAGCAGGACGCACTGCACTAAATGTAAATAGCAGGAACGGATCTAGCTGAACACTGTGAGCAGGACGCACTGCACTAAATGTAAATAGTCTAGAAGATAACAGGAACGGATCTAGCTGAACACTGTGAGCAGGACGCACTGCACTAAATGTAAATAGCAGAAACGGATCTAGCTGAACACTGTGAGCAGGACGCACTGCACTAAATGTAAATAGCAGGAACGGATCTAGCTGAACACTGTGAGCAGGACGCACTGCACTAAATGTAAATTGCAGGAACGGATCTAGCTGAACACTGTGAGCAGGACGCACTGCACTAAATGTAAATAGTCTAGAAGATAACAGGAACGGATCTAGCTGAACACTGTGAGCAGGACGCACTGCACTAAATGTAAATAGCAGGAACGGATCTAGCTGAACACTGTGAGCAGGACGCACTGCATTAAATGTAAATAGTCTAGATAGAAGATAACAGGAACGGATCTAGCTAAACTGAATACAGTGTATATATATATATGCAACACCTGGGATGCATATATATACACAATACACTGTAAGTGCAGCTAACTGACTGACTGTTCTGCCTAATCTATCTAACTCAAATCAAATGACACTGTCTCTCTCTCTCTCTATCTCTCAGCACACCGGAACACACACTACACAGGGCCGCCGTGCAGGCGGCCTTATATAGTGTGGGGTGTGTACTAAATCCCCTGAGCCATAATTGGCCAAAGCCACCCTGGCTTTGGCCAATTACAGCTCTCTCTACTGACGGCGCTGTGATTGGCCAAGCATGCGGGTCATAGTGCATGCTTGGCCAATCATCAGCCAGCAATGCACTGCGATGCCGCAGTGAATTATGGGCCGTGACGCGCCACACGAATTTAGCGCGAACGGCCCATAACGTTCGCAATTCGGCGAACGATCGAACAGCCGATGTTCGAGTCGAACATGGGTTCGACTCGAACACGAAGCTCATCCCTACTCTGCAGTAACCAATCTTTTTCTTCTTAGAATTATAATGTAATATTCCTTCATTAAGAAACCTTAGTATGACCTTTGCTTAATATTTTACCAAGAAAAAAAAAATTAAATGGCAGATGAAAGAGCAGAACCAGCCTATAATTAAAAATGACATAGGTATCTGTAAACCTCAAGAAAACCTTTGAGGGATCAAAGATGGCATGAATGGAATGGATAAAACACAAGGAGGTGGAGGTACGTTGGAACGTTGGAAGATGAGTCATTAGAGGCAGGACATGATGAATGAGTTGGAAAATTATTAACTGCAATTCTGGAAGTAACTCCTAAGTCATATTTAGGGAATTAAAGGACATCAATGTAAATGCTTAAATACCAGCTAAAATTTGTTTCAAATGCAACATTTGTAAAAAAAAAAAAAGCTACTTATGACACTTACAACCATGTTTACATCCACAGCAGTTCACACATTAAAGTCTTCAGTCATTTTTTCATCTTTCCACCTAGTAAATCTAGTAAATCCTCTACCTTTGTTGTTTTAACTTTGGCTAGTAAAATCTTTTTTCTCTACCAGGAAATACTTTATACAGCCCACTTCCTGTTTCTTGTCTGGTCATTAGCCTAGACTTATGACATCATGCACAGCTCTCTCTCACTCACGTCAGAGTTTGATAGGAAGGGAGGGGGTGAGTCATAAGAGGGCCAATGAGAGCTGCAGAGCTGGAGGTGTGTCTGTGTAAATCCAGGAAGTGAACAGGCAGCAGCTTCAGCTGCCAACAGTTAAAATGGATGCAGCCACACTTAGTGGAGGGAGATTTCTGCAGCATATTTAGCAAGTACAGAATCACAGTATATATAAAATAATATGCAAAGTGGTTGGAGGGAAGCTTCAGAATGGCAAAGATGTTTTTATTAGAAATTATGTGAGCAGACTGCAGTGCCTCTTTAAGTTTTATTGAAACTTGGGTAATTTTGCTGTGCAGTCTGTTGCTGTAATGTTTGAGAAATATAGACAGTAATGTGACAGTTGGTTGTTTTCTTTTCTGGATAGGACAATATTTAACCTTTATTTTAAAAGGGTCCTTTTTAAAGGCAAGCAGAAGGTGAAGGACTAGTCACCAATATTACCTGTAGGCTTTCTGCAGCTTATCTTCTTCTGATTACCGGCAATGCATACCTTGTTCTGTAGTAGTAGTTACCAGTAAAAAAAAAAAACACGCAGTAATGGTAGGAGCACCAGACCAAAGGATAAAATAGTCCAAATTAATTTATCAAAAGAATAAATTGGCAGCGCTTATATATACCAAAAATATATATAACATAGTATCATAAGAAAACAGTACATGAAAGTGTAATATCAAATACAAATAAATCTCTGTATCAATCAATGTGCTAAACAGAGACGTTTTTGATATTACACTTTTATTTATCGTTTTCTTATAATATATATTGTTGGTATATTTAAGTGCTGCCAATTTATACTTTTAAACTGATCTTGGGGTGTTTTATAAGTGGTAAACCATTTTGGTAGCTGCTGGGAAGTTTTTTTTTAAAAATACAAAAGTGAGTACACCCCTAAAATATTTGTAAATATTTTATTATATCTTTTTATGTGACAACACTGAAGAAATGACACTTTGCTACAATGTAAAGTAGTGAGTGTACAGCTTGTATAACAGTGTAAATTTGCTGTCCCCTCAAAATAACTAAATACACAGCCATTAATGTCTAAACCGCTGGCAACAAAAGGGAGTACACCCCTAAGTGAAAATGTCCAAATTGGGCCCAATTAGCCATTTTCCCTCCCCGCTATAAATGTAGATTTATTTTTATCTTACTAGTTCCACAATCTAGCTAGAACTGACGTCCTAAGTCTCTGGAACCAATGTTGCTAACAAATTACTAATATTTTTTGGTCTCTCCCAGCGGTTGTGCTCTGCCCCTGGGAGCTCCCTTTTTTACCCCACCAATAATATGGCTGCCATGCTAATGCTGATTGGATTTGCCTTGGGGGAGGTTCCATCTTTATTCTATTTCGGTTCAGTTGGCCAGCAATCAGGTCTTTGATGACGCCCTGTGAGAGGGCGAAACGCGTTGATGCATTTCTGGCAGCACTGACGTCATTTCTGGCTCCGTGGAATGCACTTCCTGGTTTGTGGAACGCACGGCGCGAGCGGCGTCCCAACACATCCACAACCCCATTTTTCATGCCTGTTTTAACCTGAAATTTTGTAAGTACCCATTCTCTTATGGAATAAATCCTTTTAAATGGTACTTTCACTATCAGTTCCATTTTTTTATCTTTTTGGGCGCCTGGTGCTGAGAACCTTCATTAAGAATCCTCTTGATCTGACGTGTATATCACCACTCCTGAACATCTTTGGATACCATTACTAAGCCTGAAGCAACCCCCAGATTGCAAAGCTGGGGGTCAGCGTGATCTGGTGGGTGGGGACACATAAGGGGGTGTTGATTTGCACCTGAAAAGCTTTGGAGCATTTGTGGTTTTCTGCACCTGAAAAGCTTTGCAGCATCTATGGTTCCTCTTCACCGTGGATTTAAACACTTTTGGTCATTTCATTTGGACTTTGTATATTTACATAAAAATAATAGTGTGTCTAAAACTCAAAAGATATATACTTAAAATGCTGTACATAGAACAAGAAAAAAAATGTATATCGCAACCTCTATGAAGTTAAACCAGAAAGATGCATATGGAGGCCATTGTTAGACTTATGATTGTATCAGTCACATTTACATTTATATCATATTGTGTTTTGCTGTAGCCCTGATAAAGGGGGAGTTTTTGTTGGATTTTGTTTAGTATAAACTAATAAATGAATTTGAACTTATTTATCTTTGGTCTGATGCTTTTTTCATTACTGCATGTTTTTATTTCTGGTAACCTGCTGGGGTACCCACTGGAGGTTAGCCTTGTTTCTTGTGAGCAGCCTAGTGCCCCATTCACACTTGTATGACTTGTCCTGCAACTTGGGACTGCAAAGTCGAATGACAAGTCGTTCCCCATGATTTCCAATGACAAGTATTCATATTAGTATGACTTCAAGTGGTGCCGACTTCAAAGTAGTCCCTGTACTAGTTTGGTCCGACTTTGATGCGAGTTACAAAGGCATTCCCTGAAATCTCGATAAAAATTGCACCCACAAAATCGCGGCAAAATTGCGCGACTTTAAAGTCATGGTAGTGTGAAGGGGGCCTATGTGTGGGCTTCATCCGACTTTTTCTTTCTAAAATTCTGACGGACCTAGAAATAGAACATGTTTCAAATCTTTCCGATGGACTCAATCCCCATGGGGAAAACCGTTCGTCTGTATGCTAGTCCGACGGACCAAAAATGACGCAAGGGCAGCTATTGGTTACTGGCTATTGAACTTCCTTTTTCTAGTCCCGTCGTACGTCATTGTGTTCTAAACGAACGGACTTTGGTGTGATCGTGTGTAGGCAAGTCCGTTTCAGCGGAACTCCATCGGAACTCTGTTGGAAAGACCGTCAGAGTCTACTCTGATGGAAAGTCCGGTCGTGTGTACGTGGCATAAGGAGCAGGGCCCTCTGATTTCTACTGTATAAAAGTGTATTGTATTTGTACTGTCTACCCTCAAGTTGTAAAGCGCTACATAAACTGTTGGCACTATATAAACCCTGTATAATAATAATAATAATAATAATAATAGACTTCTATTGCTGATCTCCAAATGAAAATGCTGCTGCCTGGCTGTCTCTAGCTTCAACACTTTCAGGGTTACTGACCTACCACATGCATGTAGTAATAAAAAGGAATGAAAGTCAAAACACCTGATCTACATACCTTTTCCAGGTTTGTGACTCAGATAGTATTATTGCCATTGTCCATGGCAGCCTCCATTTTCCTCCCCGTCCAGATTTCCTTCAAACTGCAGAGATTTATGGTGCAGAAGTTTGAAACAAACAATTATTCAATTGCTGATGGGCTTCTGAAATACAGACAGTCATCAACAATGGCCAGCGGTGTGAAGAAGTTTCAAGAGTTTCTCATTTCCTTTATTGCTCTGCACAGTTTATCTGCAAAACTGAATAGCAGGTCTCTAAATTTCACAGTAGTCAAAGGAATGTGCTATAGGGCTTAAAGCTCTGTACTTTTTCACCCTTTAGAAAATATCTCTAAACATTTTAAGTTGTTAATTGTGTGATGTATAAAGAACGTGATTAGAGCACTAATGATAACAGAAGGAGGTCTGCCATTCGGACAGGTTGTGGGGCTCTGGGAGTGCAGGCATGCAGACATTAAATTGAGTAGTACCTAGCACTAGAGGGTTTCACTGATACAAAACAGCTTCTTGGGATTAGACACTTTGAATAGAGTCAATTAGCTTCAATGAAGCTGACAATAATGTCATTTATCTTTATACACACTACAGGCAAGATCCTAAATCGGTCTTTTCAGCATGTCACAATGGCAACCGTGTTGTACAAACACTACAGTTTTCTTCCCCATTAATTACATTTAAAGAAATGGTATAAAATGGTTATATTGTAAAGCATATATCTATACAGCAGCTAAAACAACATCACAGGCAACAAAAGCAATCGGTGAACTAGTAACGCTATCCAGGTAACCAGGTGAAAAGTTGGCCATACACGCATAGATTTCTCTTGTTCGGCCTGTGGCTTCCATCTACAGTAAACGGATGGACAATCTGCTCTGCAGTATATTGTAGTCTGACAGCTAGTGCATGAGGCTGTCAGAATACAGAAACAGTGGCTGTAGCTGATTGACAATTTTCCATCTGACTCCTTCGATCTTCAGATTGTTTCTGTTTTAAATTCTTTTTTATCAAATTTTTATGTAAAAAAAAAAGACATAACATAACATTCACAAACGTGTATCATTCCTAGAATGTGCATATTATACAACATTTTAAAAATCCTCCAAAGTATGCTCAAATGTCTTAGATTCTAACGTTTTCTCACCTCTCTCTTCATCCTCCAACTACCCCCAGTAGTTTAACCAGGGCTTAAAGTGATTGTAAAGTCTCGTTTTAAAAAAAAAAAAAAAAAAATAACAAACATGTTATACTTACCTCCTCTGTGCAGTTGGTTTTGCACAGAGCAGCCAAGATCCTCCTCTCCTCGGGTCCTTCTTCGTTGCTCCTGGCCCCTCTCTGCTGACGAGTGCCCCCATAAACCAGTAGCTTGCTATGGGGCCACCCGAGCCGAGCTGCAACCCTGTGTGTCTATTCAGACACGCAGCTGCCATTCGGCCCTGCCCCCTTCCTCCCCTGATTGGCTAATTGACTTTGGTTGACAGCCGCGGGACCCAATGGCGCTGCAGCTGTGCCCCAGCCAATCAGGAGGATAGTCCAGGACGGCCTAGAGAATCGTGGACATCGCTGGATAGAGAAGGGGCTCAGGGTAAGTGTTGGGGGGTGCTGGGGGGCATGCTACACACAGAAGGTTTTTTATCTTAATGCATAGCATGCATTAAGATAAAAACCTTTTACCTTTACAACTCCTTTAAGTTACTTGTATGATTTAGATCAGGGGTCTCCAAACTTTCTAAACAGAGGGCCATTTTACTGTCCTATAGACTTTACGGGGCAGAACTGTGGTGAGTGAAAGTAGAAAATGCCTCAGCATCAATAGGAGTAAACAATGTCCCAGGCTTGGTGGTCAGTGGGAGTAAAAAAATGACATAGCACCTGTGGTCAGTAGGAGGAGGAAATGCACCCTATCATTAAAGTCAGTGGGAGACATGGTGCCCCATTTTTGGTGTCAGTGGAAGAAATAGCGCCCCATTGTTGGTGTCAGTGGAAAGAGTAGTAAGTAACCCATCGCTGGTGTCAACAGAGGAAATAGTGCCCCATTGTTGGTGTCAGTGGAAGGAATTATGCCTCATATCAGTAGGAGGAACAGTGCCCCAACTGCCGATAAAGGCAAGCAAAGGGCCCGCAGGACAGCAGTTTGGAGACCAATGATTTTGATGATGGAAATCAGCAAAATGTCACCTCATTCACTAAGCTCTGGGGAAAATCCCCTTGCAAAGTAAAACTTCCCTTGCAAAGCAAACAGTTTATCTGTCTTTAGTAAATCAAACCCTTTAAGCAGTAAAGTGACCCAGTGTACTATATCTACAATATAGCTGGCCACACAAGGAGTGAATTTTGAACCTATTCCCAAAATGTGAGCCATGTATGTTAAGCTGTGAGTTGTGTATGATGTATCCTGAGAGCATCCTTCCACCCAACATCCAACATCCTCCAGTATAAGAATTAAAGGAGTCGGGCGGAAAGTTTTCAGCTGAACAGAATACTGTACAATAGCTAGCAAGAGAGATTTCTCCATATTCACTGTTTAGCGTGGATGGGGGTTATAGAGAAATCTTACAGTGTATTTTTATCTGTAGTTGTCATGAAAAAAACAGGAGTCATGTTCTGGTAGGCTGTGTCCTGATACAAAATTTTCCCATAAAATGAGCATCTACAAGGACATCCAATCCCGAAAAACAATCCACAAAGAGTAACAGATGTTTGGGCTCTACTCATCTTGGTTGCTTCAGTGTACTACATCACTTATGGATCCATCTGTGAGCCAGCCAGCAAGGACAAGAGCCTCTTCCCCACAACCCTGGCTGGTGGTTGTGAGGGTCTGCGGACGGGGGGTCTTACCAGAATCTGAAAGCCCCCTTTAACAAGGAGGCCCCCAGATCCCGGCCCTCATGCTACATAGTACCCCTACCCATTCACAAAAAAAAAAAACGTGTTTTCCACAAGTCCTTTATTAAAAAATGAAAATAAAAATCTAACTATGCAGAAGTTAAGGTGGAATTCCACTTGCCAAATAGCATGCTGTTTGGATATCTCCAGCTGAGACATGCAGTTCTCTTGTAGTTTCCTGCTGCTTTTACCCTGGGCTCTGACCCCCTGGAAGGTCTTTTGACATCCAGAGCGATGGGGAAACCCTTGTTATCAATATACATTCAACTCCCCGTTGCACACTCTGTAGGATTGAGTAAGCTACTTTTCAAATGGCAAGCTGATATGCCAAAGTTGTCAGAAGAGGACTGGGACGAGTGTTTACACCATTATGTTACCAATATGGTTTTAGTCAGGTATAGGTTTATCCAGGTGAAATTTCTAAACAGAGCTTACTATACTCCTGTTCGCTTGGCTGCTATATATCCCTCAGTTAGTCCCCTGTGTACTAGATGTTGACTAGCTGAGGATACATTCTAAACATGCCCTTGACTCTGGCTCCTCTTGCTTTGAGTCTGGACCCTAACGTCAGGTGCTGCTGCTAGAGATGCCAGACTCTGTGCAGAACTTGGTTGTCACAACTTTTTGTGTTCTTTGCCTTCTATTATGCCCGAAGAGAGATCCTGCTCAGGTAGAAGTCTCCCCTACCTCCCACTGTATCATCCTGGCATGCAACCATTAATGAAGTGTTGCCTTTATATAAGTTGACCTACAAAAGCCATAACTATCCTAGGAAATTTGACTAAATTTGGTCGGCCTGGATAGAATCATGGGGCACACGCGATTCTGCACCTGTTTGACATGCTAATGGTTATACGTCAATCTTTGGCCTTTTTCTCTCTCTGTCCTGTCTCTTCCTCCTCCCTTCCCCCTGCCTTCTTCCCTCCCCCCTTACCCTTCTTTTTCCCATTCCTTCCCCTCCCCTCCTGATTCTTCTTCCTTGCCCCCTCCTCCCATCCTATTGTTTATTGGTATTTTGATCATAACAGCCGCACTTGTTTGTATTGGTTTTGTTTACCCTACTAAAATGCTTCTGTTAAAGAATAAAGAAGATTTGTAAAATGTAAAATTTGCCATAGATATTTGAGGGTGGTCATTTCTGAAGACCAGGAACCATGTCTTTTGGCGATCAGGGTCCTGACCATATATGTTTGGCTTAGTTAGGCATACATTTAGTGAATGTTGAAGGAAGAAGCAGTTGGGTGATCTGACAAATGCTCACTTAGCAAACTGATTTGTTAATCATGAGAATTGTAAATCAGCAGTCATCTTTTGCTGTCATACAAACAACAATATCACCCGATCAGACTATTCTCATGTCTATGGGCAACTTTAGCCACTGTACAGAATAGAGGGACCTAGCAGGGGAAGAGTTTTTCCTGCTCTGTAAGTCAGAGGTTCTAATGCAGAGTAGGTCAATTCTCTCTTTCAGCCTTTCTGCCCTGACCCTTGACATGTCTTACGTGGCTTTGACATCTGACCTTGCTATTGTGATACTAGATTTTGACAGTCAATTGGGTTATGAGATGGGAGACAGAATACAGTTTGCCTAAGGAGGCAGGAAATGGAAAATCAGCCAAGCCTGGGTCCAAGACAAAAGAAATATTGAATAAAATGGGCAGCAGACCAGGAAACCATTGGTTCTAAACAAGCAGGACAAGCCTGCAGATTTGGCAAACATCCAGGAATTTACAGACATCCATGAAAAATGCCAGCTAGTCAATGTTGTCTGTAACGTCTGTAGAAAAATACATTATTTACAATATGTATGAATTGTGCTTCTGCATTCCTGTAGCAACCAGTATTGATCACATAATGATTTGACTTATGATTTATTATATTAATGGTCTTCTTTACCATAAAAAGTTCTCAGCAAGTCTTGAAGTAGCTTATAATATAATGTCAACCTACCTAAATATTGCTTCTGCCACCTGCTAATACTAATATTCAACGACTTTTAAGCACAAATGCTTTTGGACATAAAAATGGCAGCATGTGCATTGACAGATATACTATATATAGCCCAGTCTGAGAATTTTTGTTTGAAATACAATGGTCATAAATAACTCCTCACCTGAAAATATCCCTAAAAGACCCCTAAATTTTAATGCCAAGACATTTTTTTTACTTCAAAGAAAACTAATGCAAACATCAGTAAGCAGCAAAATATTCAATTTTTGCTCTTGGCTTTAGAAATGCTTTAATCTGAATGTACCAGTAAACCTAACCCTTGCCATAACCTGAACTTACGTCTAAATGTATTGCCAATGGGAAGTCTTGCGTATGGGTACACAGTTTTACCAGCCAGAGCCTTTGTAATTTTGGCCAGTGGCTCATGTGATAAACACATCTCAGTCAGTAGGATCCCTTTGCAACTTCCTGCTTTAGCAATATTGCTCCCTGAGTTTCTATAGTATGTAACCGCCCTGATCACTTAACAGAGGTGATGGCACTAATTCACTGTCCAATAAAGAGACAAAGAGGTGACACAGGAAGCTGCCTTGCTTAAAAAGAAAAATGATCTACAATACTGTACCTGTGTCACCTGTCTGGCTGGGCAATATTGAAAATATGTGAATATCACACAAGACTAGCTGTGCAGAAGTACAAATCCTTAGGTAGGTAAACATACAGTATATGTACTTCATCATTGTATTTAACTATATTTAGCCGTTTACCTGTAGAATTTCTTTAACCTAACCCCTAATTTAAAGAAGATTTATTTTATTTTAATAAATTGCCCAAGCTTTTAGAAAAATATAAAATGCAGCTCTCATTGCTATACTTAAATTGTTCTGTAGTCCATAGACATAACTAGTAACAAAGTAACTGATAAAACTACAGAAGGAGCAGAGAGCACAGGTATCAGGACCAGGATCTGAGCCCACGACCTCTGCTGCATCAGGTAGTAGCTCTTCTGACTGAGCCACCTGAGATGCTGGACAGCTCCCTGTCTGATCTTTTCACAATCTTGCCTATTCTCTTGTTTCTCTTGAGCCTTGAACCCCTTGCTCCTTCCATGGACTTCCTATTTAAGCCACGCCTTTGCACTTCCTGTTTGCCAGATTGTTATGCTCTGTTATTGTGCTCTCTCTAGCCACTATCTTGCTTTTATCACTCCTGCTGCCATCTGTATGTTCGCTACCGCTTAATACCGGCCTTTGGCTTGTTCCTTAACTATGCTTCTGCTTGATCCCAACCTGCTACCACTTGTTACTGACTTTTGGCTTGTTTACTGACTATGTTTCTGCTTGATCCCTACCTGTTATATCTGCTACTGGACCCCTAGCTTGCTCACTCTCTGATGGGGCGATCCTGAGGCCTGCGACCCAGTACTAACACTCAGCAAAACCCCATCTCCACCATCAGGAACTCAGGGTGAATATCGGTTAGTGCTTAGACCCCCACACCACAGGTTAGACCGCATCATCCTCCAGGGTGACCTGCATATGTATTTATCCAGCTGGTCGGTGGGAGCCTCTCTACTGCTATTGCTACTGGTCTTCGAGTCTGACCCCTGACCATGATAATAGATTTGGAGAGATTAGAGATATCTATCAGGATGAACAAGTATCCTTTTTGCATTTATATAAAAGGTATAATAAAATACTCTTGGTGCTATATTCAACAGACTAAAATGGACCAAATAAGAGATATTCATAATTACCCTGTTTCCCCGAAAATAAGACCTAGCGTGATTGTCGGTGATGGCTGCAATATAAGCCCTACCCCCAAATAAGCCCTAGTTAAAGTCCTTGTAGGTCTTATTTTCAGGGTAGGGCTTATTTTCAGGGGAAACAGGGTAGGGCTTATTTGGGGGGTAGGGCTTATATTGCAGCCATCACTGACAATCACGCTAGGTCTTATTTTCGGGGAAACAGGGTAGAGTTTACATATACTTTGAGGTGTATCTAAAGTTGTGGCTAGAGTAGAAAGGCTGAAAACTCCTTCTTGCTATCTGTGTCCCCTCTGGGGAAATTTATTGGCTCTTTTTTCCTCCTGGCCATTGCCAAGACAGGAAAGGGTGGGACATTTTTTAAAGGGGCACCCAACTGTCTAAGTGAGGATTTCCTCCCTCCTTGAAGATATTTCACCTTTCTTCCAAATAGAATAATTTTAACTATTGCCTAAAAATTAAAATAAAAATAAAAAAAGCTGGTTTGGATATACTTTGATGTTTGGTATTGTCAGATGCACAATGGATATTTTTGATAGGTCAACCATACAATATGTTGAGTCCATAACTATCTTTACACCACTGAAATCACAAAAAGAAAAAGAAAACACACACAAACACACACACAAATAACATTTTATATCAAAGAAAAGTTTAATAGTATGGTAATATTTTGAATAGCATCCAGTACAATGTATGGTAAAATGGTTTTGAATATTGATTTGCCTCAGAATTCCTTTTAATTCGCAGATACTTGAAATATATTGAGGTAGACAATTACTCTTCAATCCAAAAGTGGCACAGGAGACAAAGTATTATTAAAAAAAAGTAACACTAAACCACTGAAGTATTTGATTAATGTTTAACCCTGTACAGTTCAATAATAAACTTACAAAAAAAAACAATATTACAAATTTTAACATTTGAGTGCATATTAATATTATTATTTATAACTATAATTATTATTTTACATTAACCCTCCAGTGCCAGTGGCCTGCTTTAGATCACATGACCTCTGTCAGAGGGATTTTTTTTTCTTCTTTCACATAGAATGCCGTTGTTCATTTCCGCTTGGCCTAAACAAATTCTATTTTAAATAAACAAATATTTACAACATTGTCATGAACAACAGTGCATTAGGAGAAAACATGTGCATTTTACATTATTGCTTTAGCCGTTCATATTCTATAGATGTAGCAAGTATACCAGTATATCATTTGAAACCAGATATGAATGATACAGTTTATTTAGCAGATGTGATTTAAGATGATTGAAACTCAGAAGTGCACTCTTTGAGGATGGGGTAGGAGTAACATCAGACCATACTTATGATAAAAGTAATGGTACCCAGAAACATTAGATCCTCAAAACGAATGGTTTTGTCAGGATCTGGTGATCTTAGGGAAGCCTAAAGATACCTTAAGCTTGCAGTAGAAATCCCCTGCAGATTATTCTTGGGGGTAGAGAGTCCATCAGGCAGATTTAGCTTTACCCTGAGATAAGGGTATTAAGAGGTTTAAAACAATTCATAAACTATTTATATACTACATGTATGTACTATGTACACTATATTGTCAACAGTATTGGGACGCCTACCTTTTACATGCACATGAACTTTAATGGTATCCCAGTCTTAGTCCGTAGAGTTCAATATTGAGTTGGCCCACCCTTTGCAGCTAAACAGCTTCAACTCTTCTGGGAAGGCTGTCCAAAAGGTTTAAAAATGTGTCTATGAAATTGTTTGACCATTCTTCCAGAAGCGCATTTTTGAGGTCAGCCATGTAGACAAGAAGGTCTGGCTCACAGTCTCTGCTCTAATTCATCCCAAAGGTGTTCTATCGGGTTGAGGTCAGGACTCTGTGCAAGTCAATCAAGTTTCTCCACCCCAAACTTACTCATCCATTTCTTTATGCTCTGTGCACTGGTCCAAATAATTTGGTGGAGGGGGAATTATGGTGTTGGGTTGTTTTTCAGGGGTTGGGCTTGGCCCCTTAGTTCCAGTGAAGGAAACTCTTAAGGCGTCAGCATACCAAGACATTTTGGACAATTTCATGCTCCCAACTTTGTGGGAACAGTTTGGGGATGGCCCCTTCCTCTTCCAACATGACTGCGCACCAGTGCACAAAGCAAGGTGCATAAAGACATGGATGAGCGAGTTTGGGGTGAAGGAACTTGACTGGCCTGCACAAAGTCCTGACCTCAACCTGATAGGACACCTTTGGAATAAATTAGAGTGGAAACTGCGAGCCAGGCCTTCTTGTCCAATATCAGTGCCTGACCTCACAAATGCGCTTCTGGAAGAATGGTCAAACATTCCCATAGACACACTCCTAAACCTTGTGGACAGCCTTCCCAGAAGAGTTGAAGCTGTTATAGCTGCAAAGGGTGGGCCAACTCAATATTAAATCCTACGGACTAAGACTGGGATGCCATTAAAGTTCATGTGCGTGTAAAGGCAGGCGTACCAATATTTTTGACAATATAGTGCATACGCACATATAACCACTATGCCATGTCTATGGTAAGCTATAGGTAGTTAAGGCAATTTATGGGTAGCCAATCACATAACTACTCTTTGAAGTTATACAGACTTAAACGTTTGGATGGATAAAGGCATCATCATACTAAATGTGACCTATCCAGGTGACTTGATTAATGCAGGAACTTCAATATATTGATCCAACTGTCCAACCAGATTTAAAACTATAATGTAAAGTGCACCTGAAATAATTTGAGCATAATACTGTGTAGCAGGGGTGTCAGGAGTGACGTTGTAGGTGTTTAGGTGTAGGTTTGTGTATATTTTAGATTGGATGTGTTGTAGTTCTATGTGTCCCCCATTACTAAAGAGATGTTAGGCAATAAGGCTGTGTGAGAGCTAGCTGTGGAGCTCTCAGGGTATCGCTATCAGGCTTCTCTTTCAGAAGGCATGCTGTGCTTTGATTATAGACAGTGCAATGAGAATTTTATAGAAAGAGCAGCAAATGAAAACAACCAATGAAGACTTTCTGACAAGGGTAACCAACAACATTATTGGTTACAAGTTGTTATAACTCATTGCAGATCACTTATGCTCTCTGTACTGTCTCAGTAATTGACCAGTTTACTGTAACGTTAATGTTAGCAACCAAACTACCTAAAGTTGCTATGATGGCATGCATCCAATAAGTGGGTTAAAGCTTAATGGTAAGACAGACTGGTATAGTAGGCCAGGTTATGGGGCTGAATACCTCCCTTTTAAAACCCTCAAGTTCCAATTCACAAGTAATGGCAATGTAGAGATGAGAAGTTAGTGAAGCCAGTCAGTTATTTATAATAAAAAAAGAAAAGGGAAAACCCTTTGGCTGTTACAACCAACTATACTTTCTTTTTATATACAAAATGAATGCCAAAATCTGAAAAAGTGCTTGGCTTTAGATACACTGTGGGACAATTCTGCCCTCCATCTTTCCTGGCACTATAAGTACAACCCAATATGATCTGTTGGCATCCAACACCTTCCAGTCAGCAACAGAGCATGCAGGACACTGTGACCTCAGTCTTGGCTGGCTTTTTTTTATTGCTATAGATAAACATTTATTTTGCCAGTTATATGAACTTTAGGCTGGAACTACAGCAAAACCTGTGTCCCTTTCAATAAGAAAAGGGAAAAGAAGAACCTCTCTCGCGTTCTTGTTCCCATATGTGTCCTTGTAGGGGAGGCTTTCCTCTTCTTCCCATTGGGGGGAGATTTACTAAAACTGGAGAGTGGACAATCTGGTGCATCTGTGTATAGTAGCCAATTAGATTCTAACTTCAGCTTGTTCAATTAAGCTTTGCCAAAAAAAAAAAACTGGAAGCCGATTGGTTTCTATGAAGAGCTGCACCAATTTGCACTCTACGGTTTTAGAAAATCAACCCCACTGTGCCACAATACAAGGGGAAATCTCACCATCAACCTCATAGGCACCTATCCTCCCTACTCCATCCAAGACTGGAAAAAAACATATTGGTGTGGGTTCCACCACTTGTCCACCAGTAGAGAAATTAATGAAAAGTAAATTTGCACACACAAAAAATTTAAAACCTGCTATCTTATAAAAGCACAACTTCACTGCTCCGACAGCCATGCTATTGTAGGCAACCAAACGGCAGTTCATCCTATTTATTTCTAGTTAGAACATTTTTTTGGCTTCTTATTAATTTCACGTACATGTGCATGTTCCATTTCCTTTGTTATAATCCCTGTATGTCCTCACTTTGTACAGCACTGTTGTAGATGTTGGAGATATAAAAAGCTATATTAATTATAATAATAATGAAGATTTATTTTTTTTATTTCTAGATGTATATAGATCCAACATATAATGCAGCACTGTGCAGAGCATATTAGATATTCACATCACATCCTGTCCTGTCCCTACAGTCTCAGAACACACTCATGTATTATTGACATATTTTTTTCAAGGTGATATTCATGGTAGGATTACATTTTTAAGAAGGAACAACTTAACCAACATGTTGCCCAATAATATATACAGTATCCCTTAATATTGGTACAGGTTATTGAATTGTCTAATGTTACCAGTGAAAATGTTCAAGTGTTGCTTCATGTTATGAAAAACACGTTCTCAATTAGTCATACCTCAGTGACAGATTCAAAGGATGCTCCTACTTCAAGTAAAACTCATTCCAGTAGTTTGAACATTTGGTAGACATTAAAGGGTTAGTTAATGTTTAGCAACAAACTGCCTACGCAGCTAAGGGGCGGCGGTAAATAAAAGCAAACTATGCAGCTTTGACCAGTTAAATAACACGCTTGCTATGGTTATAGGCAATTTACCTATCTCCTGAAGCCTGGCTGGAAAACTTCCTAAGATGGCATCATCCCATCCTGCCTTGATGCTAGGATGTTGCTAAGACGCTTCTAGCCCCTTGCATGCCATCTCTTTCCTGTCGTTGTAGCACTGAGCTCAGAAATGCTGAGACGGAGGAGATGGTGGACCACACATGTGCTGGGATTTCAAAGCTCACTTCTGTGAAGGTGGGGGGCGAGCAGTAATGGCTGGGAGTGGCTTAACAACATCCCAGCAACAAAGCAAGATGGGATGATGCCATCTATGGGAATTTTTCAGCCAGGCTTTAAGGGTCCTTTCACACTGAGGCGGTTTGCAGGTGCTATTGCGCTAATAATAGCGCCTGCAAACCGACCCGAACGTTCCGCTGCTTTGATTCCAGTGTGAAAGCCCCGAGGGCTTTCACACTGGAGCGGTGCGCTGGCAGGACAGTAAAAAAAGTCCTGCTAGCAGCATCTTTGGAGCGGTGAAAGAGCAGAGTGTATACCACTCCTTTACCGCTCCTGGCCATTGAAATCAATGGGATGGCGCGGCTTTACTGCCGGCAAAGTGCCTCTGCAGAGACGCTTTACGGTGATTTTTAACCCTTTCTCGGCTGCTAGCGAGGGGTAAAACCGCCCCGCTAGCGGCCGCATACCGATGGTAAAGCGCCGCTTACAATGGCGGCGCTTTACCGCAGACGGCGCCCCCGCCTCAGTGTGAAAGGGGCCTCAGAGGTACATAAATGGCCTACACTTATAGCAAGGGCATCATTTATCCTCAGTGAAAGCAGCACAGTTCATTATCTACAGGTGCACTTTACCCTCATAAGCTATTTTTTGGTAAAGGTGAGCTAAACCTTTAAAGCGGAGGTCCATTGTTTTTCAGTTTATTAAAAGGCAGCAGCTACAAAAAGTGTAGCTGTTGACTCTTAATAAATAGTCACTCACCTGTCCCACGGTCCAGCGATGAGGCCGCCCAAGACCTCGCTCCTCTCCACCTCCTCTCCGTGGCACCATCATAGCAAGTGTGGGCAGCCAGCCGTGACAGCTTGTGCGAGTCGCACTGTGCACTTCTAGTGGCCAGGCATTCTTCTGGGACCTGTGACATGTCTCAGAAGATTGCAGAGAGGGAGGGGCCGCCTAGGGGGAGAGGAGGAGTCACCTAGGCAGCCAGAAGACGGAATAAGGAAGTGGGACATGAAGTCCCTCTCAAAAGAAGGTACCCACTCACCCCCCAAAAAAATGTCATGCCAAATGTGGCATGTAACAGGGCAAGGAGTGCTTAAATAAAAAATTCCACTTTTGGGTAGAACTCCGCTTTAAGGATGAATTTACACAAATGCATTGCAATGCATGGCATATGTATACATTCATTTTAAATGGCACCCCATTGCACATATACAGTAAAATAAAAGTGGCCTGCGCTATAGAGAAACACAACATACAGATAGAAATGCTCTGTGCATTGTAATGCCAAAAATAGTGCAGGTATATTTCACTGCATGCTCAGCCTCATTAAATGCCTCTTCATAAAGCAAATGGGATGCCTTCGTACAAACAAGAAGCACGTTGGGGCATTGGGGCATTTTTAGCATTAGTGCATACAGTAACCGTCAGCTGTCATTTCCTGAAGTTTTATTATCTGCTTTAGTATACACCATGATACCACTTAATTTATTGACAAACGCTTGTAAATAACATGTGAATATTTTCAGCTATGCATTATTAACTCTGGAAGCTTTTCTCTTTGGATTACATTACTGCCACAAAGCATTTTAGTTGTTCAAAAAGTAAACATCTCTTCACATTAGTCTACCTTTTTTACCAAGTCTATCCAATGAAAAGCTAGCGTTAGTAAATGATCCAGCAAGTCAGCAAGAGCAATGCAAGGTCTGAAAAAAAATTCTCACTTAAATCATGAATGTATACCTTCAGTATATACAGTGTGCGACCAATGTCAAAACTGTTTTTTAAATAAAAAAAAAAAAAGAACTTAAAAGGAAAAACGAAGAATAAAATTTTGTTGCCATTTATATCATTATTCTGTGGTGTATGTTGTATGGTTAATGTAGCAATGAAAGGTCCATTATCCACAAAGTGGGGGTCTATATGGTCACATTCTATTTGCTAGGAGGTTACCAACATGTATGGCTGGAGTAACAGATCTGTATTTTAATTAAAAGAAAAAAAAAGAGAAGTTTTGATTCTGTACAGACATAGCAAGCACATAATGTCTGTTTGTTTAAAGCTAAATCCCAGGAAAAAATTGATTTTTAAAAGTTAGATTGGTCATGTGTGCTGGTACTCCCCTTCAGAGTCACCCCCTACCCACCTCTGAGCACCATCCATTGGTTCCAACCTTTACCCACCTCCCAGTACCTCCCCTTTTAGAGAATACCGAACTAAGCATCATTATGTGGTGCTTACTAATTTGTATAGAATTTAATAATGATAACAGTAAAATTGATCCCCTGCAGCTGGCAACAATAGACCCCCTCATCAACAATAGACCCCCCTGCAACAAAATACCCCATCCAGAAACAATAGATCCCCCCACACACAACAATAGACACCCCTGAAACAAAATATCCCATCCAGCAGCAATAGATCCCCCCCCCCCCAGCAGCAGTTGACCATTCAGCAACAATAGTTTCCCACAAGCAACAATAGATCACCCAGCAGCCTGGATCCATAAACCCTCCAGCATCCATTGCCATTACACACATATAATGCTGGACATGCCAGGACTGTGTTTTCCCCCGCTTTCTCCCTTAAAAAAAGCCCTGCCTCTAATCATTGCCCTGTATGATCTGGAGGACTGCTGGGGATTGAATTGTCAGTAGTAGTTCATGCCACATGCAGTCTGGGCTGTGACCTTCCGGGCAGATTCCTACAAAGAGTGACAGAGTATAGCGGGACACTTGCTGATCGCCTCCTTCATTCAAAAAAATATCTGGTATAATTTTCAGTGAATACAAGATGTTCTGTGATTGGACAAGATATAAAAGATGGATGTCCATCACAGAAAGTTTTATGCCGCGTACACACGGTCGGACTTTTCGTCTACAAAAGTCCAACGGACGCTGACGGACTAAAGCTGGCTGGTAATCCGATCGTGTGTGGGCTTCTCCGGACTTTCAACTGACTTTTTTAGCCTCAAATCCGACGGACTTTAGATTTGAAACATGCTTCAAATCTTTACGTCGTAAGTACGACGGACCCCGAAATCCGCTCGTCTGTGTGCTAGTCCGACGGACAAAAACCCACGCTAGGGCAGCTATTGGCTACTGGCTATGAACTTCCTTATTTTAGTCCGGTGTACGTCATCACGTACGAATCCGTCAGACTTTTGTGTGGTCGTGTGTAGGCAAGTCCGTTCGTAAGAAAGTCTGCCGCAAGTCCGCCGAAGGTACGTCGGAAGTATGTCGGACAGGCTGTCGGACTTTTGTAGACGAAAAGTCCGACCGTGTGTACGCGGCATTAGAGTTTCTCTGAAAAGAATACAAGGCATTTTTGAATGGAGGAGGTGAAGAGTGAGTGACCTGCTATACTTACTGTAAGAGACAAGAAATCACTTCAGCACTACCCAGAAGATCGCAGCTCAGACTGTATGTGGAATGGGCAATCCTTGACCATTTGAGCATACCCAGCAGCCCTCCTGATGTTACAGAGCAATCATTAGAGGTAACTATGCTGGCCCAATCTAACTTTTAAAAATCAATTTCTCCTGGAATTCAGCTTTGAAGGATGAGTTCACTTTTATTGTACTTGCTTATCTGCCCCTTCCCACTTACCTCTGGCTTACTGCCCTACCTACCTACAGAAGGGATACCTCACTGGTCAATAGGAATGTGTGAGAGGCTGGAGGTAGCTAGTAAGCTTTGACACTTTCAGAAAGCTTTGCCTGCAAAAGCGACTTGCAATGTGGTTGTAAAGGCAGAAGCAGAGTCCCTATAATTACCATTTGCCAATCATTGTTCAGTAGGTACTAATAAACATACAGAAAATGTACAGATTCATCATCATCTTTCAATGCCTAGAGCCCTAAATCTGCAGGGAACCAGACTGGATTGGTTGGTTCTGGTAATTTAAATAGTATATGGGATTCCATAAATCATTGGGATTTAGAGGGTATGGGTGATACATGTGAACATTTCAGGGTATAGTTGAGATACGACAGTTTCCAGGTGGTACGTGGTAAACATATACAGTGGAAGCTTGGATTACAAGCATAATCCGTTCCAAGAGAATGCTTGTAATCCAAAGCACTCGCATATCAAAGCGAGTTTCCCCATAGAAGTCAATGAAAGCAAAGATAATTATTTCCTGCATTGACTTCTATTGCATGCAATACCGCATGTGGCCAGAGGTGGGGGGTGCCGGAGAGCCTCAGAAATACTCGGGGACAGCTCGGGAACGGAGTATTTCTGAGTGATTCAGAGTATTTCCGAACAGCTCCGAACCGAGTGTCACCGGCGCCCCCGAACCCCTGGCCAAATGCGGTACTGCACACCCCATTAGCTTGAATTCTGCTCGTTCTGCAAGACAACACTCGCAAACCAAGTCAGGATTTTTTTTTTAAAAGTTGCTCGTCTTTCAAAACGCTTGTTAACCACGTTACTCTTTAACCAAGGTTCCACTGTATTGTAATTAAGTGATTATGCTGGAACACACTGGTATATGGAAATTGTAGCTGTGGCTACAAAATACTCACCTAGCAGCTCTCATCATCTACAGATGCATTCAGAACAATTAAAAACCTGACAAGAAGCAACACATTGAAGATTTCACTTAGGACGCAATGGGAGGGATTTACTAAAACTTGAGAGTGCAAAATCTGGTGCAACTCTGTATAGAAACCCAATAGTTTCCAGGTTTTATTGCCAAAGTTTAATTGAACAAGCTGATGATAGAAGCTGATTGGCTACCATGCCCAGCTGCATCAGATTCCAAGTGCTCCAGTCTTAGTAAATCCCCCCCCAATCTATACTTTAAGTGCCTCTAAAGGTCTAATGGAGTTCTTTGTAAAAATACAGCATATGATAATCACAAGGCTGAAATTTTCATTGTCCATTCCAATAACAAATTGCCACAGCTGGGCTACAATGTCCCAAAAAACATCATTTAAAAAATGTTGGCTGGTTACAGTGGTACCCTAAATGCCAGTTGGTCGTTTTAATCTCACCAGTCAAATACAGATAATGACATTCTAGCTGTCACCAAGGAAGAATGTGAGTGCTCTCTGGGTGTAATGCAGACAGTTCTCATTAAACCGCTACCAGCTCTTAAAAGCAATGAAAAAAACACATGTGGACAAGCTCTTTGTCATACTGTAAGTCATATATTGCTTTGAAGATCTTTTAAACTGAAATTTTGATTCCACCAAACCGGTAATTAGCATTTTGCACAAATCTCTCAACTTTTTTCTTTTGCCTGAGGCTCTCATAGGCTAATAATCTTCCAGGAATGTCAAAAAACAAGGAGCACGCTTTTAGTATCCATGGGAAAAGCTTGTATTGTTTTACGCAAAGTGGCTTGGTGTAGATTACAGTGACTATAAGATAAGTGCAGTAACCTGTAGCAACTTTGTTAAGTGTATCTAAAGCCAAGAATTAAATATATTGCAGCTTACCAGTTTTTAAATGTGGTGGCTGCATTTTTTTTTTACTTTTTTTTTAAGGCTTTGTTTTCTTTATTTTCACCTGGTGATCCTGCCAGTAACATGCTTCCTGTCCTAATATGACAATGCTTACTATACCATCTACAGAGGAGCAGTGTTGTCACCTACTCACTACTAACTGCTAATTTGGACTACAGGAAACCTCCACCTTTTCACATCTCCATGATATGAGGGATCTGTTATGTAGTTCACAGAGGTGAACTGGGCAGGGCTGATAACACTGCATGGGATTTCAGTACAGCAGAAGCAGAGTTCACAGGATGATAACAGCTCACAGGATTTCTTGTAGGATAAACAGATAATTTCTTGCACTTATCCAACACATTTGCATTGATATATTCAACAAAACAAAGAGGAGCAAATAAGAGAAGCTTATTGTTCAGGTTTAAATACACTTTAGGTCAGATCAATAAAGAATTAAATATAACATGCCTTATGTATGACTTGTCAGAGACTCGTATGATGTGTATTAAAAAAAAAAAAAAAGTAATTCCACATCCCCATTCAAATATGTAATGAGACAAAGGGAAAAAACTGTTTCAAAAAGTGGGATTTTTGAGGCACATCATATTACATTAAAATACTACCACTTGCCAACCAAGCTTTTTCTGGAACTTTTTCTTTACAAGATAAATCAGTATTTTTTTCCAGAAAATTACTTATAACCTCTAAACATTATACGTTTTTTTTTTTTTTTTTTTTAGCAGAGACCCTAGGGAATAAAATGGCGATCATTGCCATATTTTATGTCACGCAGTATTTGCGCAGCAGTTTTGCAAATGCAATTTCTTTGGAAAAAATACACTTTAATGAGTTAAAGAAAAACAAAACACAATATTTACTCCATTTTTTTGTATAATATGAAAGATGATGTTACGCCAAGTAAGTAGATACCTAACATGTCACACTTTTAAAACTGCACACGCTCATGGAATGGGGACAAACTATGGTACCTAAAAATCTCCATAGGCAATGCTTTAAACACCATATGCCCTGTACACACGGTCGGACATTGATCAGACATTCCAACAACATAATCCTAGGATTTTTTCAGACGGATGTTGGGTCAAACTTGTCTTGCATACACACGGTCGCACAGTTGTCGGAAAATCCGATCATTCTGAACGAGGTGACGTAAAACACGTACATCGTGACTATAAACGGGACAGTAGCCAATAGCTTTCATCTCTTTATTTATTCTGAGCATGCGTGGCACTTTGTCCGTCGGATTTGTGTACACACGATCGGAATTTCCGACAACGGATTTTGTTGTCGGAAAATTTTATAGCCTGCTCTCAAACTTTGTGTGTCGTAAATTCCTATGGAAAATGTGTGATGGAGCCTACACACGGTCGGAATTTCTGACAACAAGGTCCTATCACACATTTTCCATCGGAAAATCCTATCGTGTGTACGGGGCATTAGAGTTAGAGAGGAGGTCTAACACTAGAAGTACTGCTCTCAATCTAGGCGATACCGCACATTTGTGGTTCAAATGCCATTTAGATATGCGCGCGTGACTTACTTACCTTATTTACTTATTTACTTTATTTACTTTAATTTACTATTTACTGTCCCTGTATTTTTTTTTATCACTTTTATTCCTATTACAAGGAATGTAAACATCTCTTGTAATAGAAATAAGGATGACAGGTCCTCTTTATGAAGAGATCAGGGGTCTCTTTACCTTTAAAGGCAAAAGATCAACAAAAATTTTTGGGGGGATCTTTTGCTTTAAAAAAAATACAATTATTTATTTCCAGCCTGGACCGGAAGTGACGTCATGACGTCTCTCCGGTCCTCCAAGGTCATAAAGTTGATAAAGCATCTTTGATTGCTTTTGGGAACAGACGGCCGCACCATCATATCGTTTCTCGGGCAAACGGGCGCAAATGGTAAGTCCGAGAAACAACAGCAAGCGGCAGGAGGGGGGACGTCCGCTCCTGCCACTTCGGAAACCCTTCCAGCCGCTCATGAGCCGCTCAGACCAGGTTCACGAGAAAGCTAGCCACCGGCTGCAAAAAATGATACCAGAGTTATGGCTGATATCTTCAGCCATAATCCCGGTAAAACACTTGCAAAATGCAACGTTACGTATATACGTATTGCTGTTGGCAAGTGGTTAAAGTCACATAGTTACATAGTAGGTGAGGTTGAAAAAAGACACAAGTCCATCAAGTCCAACCTATGTGTGTGATTATATGTCAGTATTACATTGTATATCCCTGTATGTTGTGGTCATTCAGGTGCTTATCTAATAGTTTCTTGAAGCTATCAATGCTCCCCGCTGAGACCACCGCCTGTGGAAGGGAATTCCACATCCTTGCCGCTCTTACAGTAAAGAACCCTCTACGTAGTTTAAGATTAAACCTCTTTTCTTCTAATTTTAATGAGTGGCCACGAGTCTTGGTAAACTCTCTTCTGCGAAAAAGTTTTATCCCTATTGAGGGGTCACCAGTCCGGTATTTGTAAATTGAAATCATATCCCCTCTCAAGCGTCTCTTCTCCAGAGAGAATAAGTTCAGTGCTCGCAACCTTTCCTCATAACTAAGATCCTCCAGACCCTTTATTAGCTTTGTTAACAAAGTCAACAAATATACTCTTCATTCTGTTGTTAAATGTCATAGAACAATACAAAACAGATATTAAAAGCATATTAGTGACTAAACAGTATATGATGTCACAAAATACTGATTTCTTGTGGCCCACCGTGTTTCATGGACATTATCCATTTCAACGGTGTATTTATTCATTCACAAAAACATCTGTACAAAAGTAATCAAAATTGTTGAAAATTATATATACATTATCCTGGTATAATTACGCGAAGGGTTTGAAAGGTTGGAAGGAGAGGCCTCGTATTTTGTGACATCATATACTGTTACGTCAATACTATGCTTTTAATATCTGTTTTGTATTGTTCTATGGCATTTTGTACAACAAAATGAAGAGTATTTTATGGAAGTTGACTGTAATAATTAAAAAAAAGTATTTTAATGTAATATGATGTGCCTTAAAAGTCCCACTTTTTGAAACAATTTTTTCTCTTTGTCCCGTCAGACACTCAATTCACCTTAATATCTCAGTTTTCACCCTTCCTTCTCTTTCAGCTGTGTGTCATTGTGTCTACTAAGTGACCTCTGCCTGTGAAGTGATGTGGATCATCCTTTGGATTACTTGCTACGATAAGGAAGGTAGTTGGGAAAAGAAAAACTTTTATTGGGGCTTGTATGCTTGTTGGCTGCTCTCATTACTCTCCGCATGCCAGCCCATGAAAAGAACAGACTATTACTCTCCTGTAATCTTAAATGGGCTCAGTTTGAACAGGTGCCTGCCACTGCATCTTGTGTACACTTCAAAAATCAACAGAAAGAAAAAGCAGCAACATAATCCTTTTCTAGCCAGACGTGACTCCCACCGCTAGATCTGGATGGTGTGGGTTCCATCAGATTTAATGGGGAGGGATAACAAAGTGCCACCATCAGACTCGCTTCCACCTCCTCCCGCCATCTTACAAGGAACATGAGACTATTGTAGAGAACTCACTGTGAACTCTAATCAGACAAATGACAACCAAAGCTCTAACCAAGTTCTCTTTTTTTTTTTTTTTTTCTTTTTTAGCTCAGTTTGAAAGATCAGCTAATAACCGCCTTCCATCTGGAGGATTTATAGAAAATATGACCTAATTAAAGGTGGTCGTGGCTTTCTTTGCTCACCCGTGGTTAGAAATGTGTAGCTTTATATGTAAAGTGTCTGTGAAAAGCACAGTGCACACCATGCAGTCACTGATCAGTGCCTTTCTTGCAGCGTATGATATATCCTGCTAGGGTAAAAGGAGGGGCCAGACGTATGTTACCACTTCTCCCCTGAAATTTTACACAACTCGGTCCTGGACCAGCCCGCTCTTGTCCCTTAGTTCTTTTTGTGTTTTCCATCCTATCAATTCCGATAAGACTGAGAGTCACCAAACTAGCATCTGCTACCTGCAACCACAGGACTCTACCACCATATCCTCATATTGTTTGTAGACCACGTTATTACCAGCGTCAATGTAAAGAATGCTGATAGGAGTCAATTTGGTAGGGACGCAACAGCTAGGAGGAGTAGATCCTGGGTCCATAGAGTTCATTAAGGTCTGGATAATTGCATGGTTGGTGGGTTCTAGATGAGACCTTAAAGGAAAATCACAGACTCCCTCGCAGTGATATGCTTCATATTCTAAGGGAGCTATAATCCAATCATCCCAGCCCAATTCCTTAAAGTTCACATGGAGCGGCTTTTTGCTACATCTAAGTCGAGATTTCCTTCCGTGACGTTTTCCATGACGACTATTAAAAGTTGTCCTTCTTTTTCTCTTGGTTTTAAATTGAAATCTGGCCTCTTTTTCCAGCCCCTTGGAAGAATGAACCTGCTCCTTTAGCTCATTATAAAGGTTCTTCTTCTTGGATTTGGTGAATACCACCAGAAGCGCCTTCTCCTGTTGCGATCTGGGTTTTCTAGCCAAACCTAAACTTTTTAGGTTCACCTCAAGCCCCGAGGTGGCTGAGATGGCTTTTAACTCCAAGCAAAGCTGCTTTCTGATTCTTAAGTCATCCAGGCTTTTCCACACGTCAAAGACTTCCCATCCTGGCACAGTAGTTTCCCGCAGGTCCAGTGTGATGGAATCCCATGGGGTTTTGGATGAGCAAGGCAAAATCTGCAGGTGGTACAGCCCCAAGGGGGCTTTTGCCAGCTCCATGGGAGTTTTACGAAAGATCCTTAGCTCAGCTCCCACTAGTACTTCTTTGTCTGACAAAGTTGATACATCAAACAAATACCTCTGTCTTCTAGCAGGAGAATGGGAGAGATCGTCTGCAAGATAAAAGGAAAAAAATGCTGTCAGTTTCACTTAACAGTCTGGAACGTGTCCTGTCTACCTGTTGTAACTACTAGGAACTTCAAGGCTCTTCATCTAATTATCACTAAATATAGTTCAGTCATCTTACTGTATCAAAGACCATGCTTGTATCACAAAGTCTTGTAGAACACAATAAAAAAGTGTTAATAATTAATAATGAGCTAAAGGAACAAAGGTTTCCACAGCACCATAAACCCTGGCTTCAGAACTGCTATGGAACTACAAGGCCTTGAGCAGCATGCTGGGACTTGTAGTGCCATGAAAGAATTAGCCTAATATTTTATGGCAGTTGTGAAGAAAATATAACATTTTTGGAGCCTTATATGCAGCCACCATCTGTTCTAGAGACTGCCTAAAATATTTACAGCTTTATTTATAAATTACATAAGAAACAGATGCTTCAGCCATGAATCGTTAACCTGTTAGTGATAAACATAAAAGTGCACCTGTACCTAAACTAAGGACATTAAACTATTTGCATATTCTTAATAAGCAGTAAAATAGCTTCAAGTGATTCTAAAGGAAAGAATAAAAAAGAAAAACTTTATATTTACCTGCTCTGTGCAGTGGTTTTGCACAAAGCAGCCGTGTCCTCTACGTTTTGGATTCCCCGTTGGTAGTTCTGGCTCCTCCCCCCTGCCAAGTGCCCCCAATAGCAAGCCTCTTGTCCATTCACACACACAGAGTACGGCTCAGCCCTGCCCCCTGCTCTCTCCTCATTGGTTCAGTGGCTCTGATTGACAGCAGCAGGAGACGATTTCTCCCGCTGCTGTGTGAGCCAATGAGGGGAGAGAGAGTCGGGAGAGCCGCTGCTCTCAATGCACATCACTGGATCGAGATGGGGCTCAGGTAACTATAAAGGGGGACTGGGAGGGAGCTGCATCCAGAAGGTTTTTTAACTTAAGGCATAGAATGCCTTAAGGTAAAAAAAAAAAACCTTGAGCCTTAAGCCATCCCAGACCTCCCTAACTGTTTTTAATGTGAAGTTATTCCTTCTCAAAGATCACAAGAAAGACTCTAGAGCCTGGTGTCAGTCAGTATTTACCTTTCATGCAGATGTTCTGGCAGTCCATGTTTGACACATAATTACACAGATTGAAAATGCATCCTTATGGGTGACCGGTGTAAGCAGATGTGTGTATGCCTATATCTACCCACATCTGGGTCCATTCATTTTTGGTGGTCCTAGTGCAATAAGTTTGCATCTAGGTCTACTTTTTACTGACCAGACTGGATTTACGAGGATATAGGATGCACCTCCACTTATATTTGGCCACCCATAGGGATCACATGGGTCTACTTTTGCTCTATTACACCATGGAGGAAAAATTGTAATTAATACGGGTGTCATATATATCATATCCTTTTTCCATTCTGATTCAACACGGAGTTGTAAAGGCAGATTTTTTTTTTTATCCTAATGCATTCTATGCATTAAGATAAAAAAAAACCTTTTGTGTGTAGCAGCCACCCCAGCACCCCCCTAAATACTTACCTGAGCCCCATCTCTCTTCTACAAGGTCCACAAATGTCTAAGCCATCCGGGACACTCCTCCTGATTGGCTGAGACACAGCAGCAGCACCATTGGCTCCCGTGGCTGTAAATTAAAGTCAGTCAGCTAATCAGGGGAGAAAGGGGGTGGGTCCAGGTCGGGGGCTCCATGTCTGAATGGACACACGAAGCTGTGACTCGGCTTGGGTGACCCCATAGAAAGCTGCTGACTTGGGGGCACTCGATAGGAGGGAGGGGCCAGGAGCAGCAAAAAGGGACCCGAGAAGAGGAGGATCCGGGCTGCTCTGTGCAAAACCAACTGCACAAAGGGGGCAAGTATAACATGTTTGTTATTTTTTTTTTTTTTTTTTAAACTGGATTTTACAATCACTTTAAGGATGTGGCACGTTACAAAAATCGGATTGGCCACATCTTTGGTGTGGTTTGTGGCAAAACATGTGTTTTATAGGGAAGAATGGTAACACACAAAACACATGTAAAACATGTCTAAAACACTCAGCTCTTCACTCCTGAAATGTACCAAAATGCACAGGTATGACTAGGGCTTAAAGAATATGTAAACCCAACATTTCATATTCCTAATATGTGCCTGCTGTACCATGTACTTGTATGAAAAGTATCCTGTTCTCTTTGTGTTGCTTCCTTTGTGTGAAATCCCTGGTGTTCCTGACAGTCCCTCTGCTTTCCTATTAAAAACTGACCACACTAAGCAGAGGGACACACTGTGGTCAGTTCTCTGGCTATGATGGGAACTCAGACTGCTCTTCTCCAATGATCAGACTTGTTCTGACACGCGCCCCTCCCTTCCCTGCACAGCCTTTCACTGGGAAGCTCAGTGTGCTGATGTTTCTTCTCCCCCAGCTCTTATGCAGCTGAGGACAGAGAGCATGTGATCACTTTTAACCACTTCAGCCTGGAAGGTTTTATTCTCTTAATGACCAGGCCATTTTTTACGATACGGCACTGCGTTACTGCAGCTGACAATTGCAACACTGTACACAAATAAAATAGAGCTTTCTTTTAGTGGTATTTGATCACCTCTGCGGTTTTTATTTTTGCGCTATAAACAAAAAAAAATGTACATTTTGAAAAAAACACAATATTTTTTATTTTCTGCTATAAAACATTCTCAATAAAAAAAAAAAATAAAAATCTAATTTCTTCATCAATTTAGGCCAATATGTATTCTGCTACATATTTTTGGTAAAAAAAAAACCCCAACCAACGTATATTAATTGGTTTGCGCAAAAGCTATAGTGTCTACAAAATATGGGATAGATTTATGGCATTGTTATAATTTATTTATTTTTTACTAGTAATGGCGGTGGGACTGCAACATTGCAGCAGACAGATCGGACACCTAACTGACATTATTGACACTTTATTGGGAACCAGGGACATTATTACATTGAACAGTGCTAAAAATATGCACTAACACAGTATAAATGACACTGGCAGGGAAGGGGTTAACATCAGGGGCGATCAAGGGGTTAACTGTGCTCCCTGGGTGTTTTCTAACTGTATGGGGATGGGCTGCCTGGGATAACACAGAGATCGGTCTTCCTGCATAGCAGAAAGACAAGATCTCAGTGTAATCTCCTGTCAGAACAGAGATCTGCCTTGTTTACTTCAGCATATCCCCGTTCCGTCTCTGCAGGGAATGATTGCGGGCGGCCAGCGGACATCGAGTCCTCCAGACCTGCTGATTGGCTCCCCTGCTGGCCAATCAGCACGCAAAGAAGCTAATGCATGAACCATCGTACCGGTATGGCAATTCATGCAGCCGAGCCAACTTGCCGCAGTATAACTGCGGAGGGTGGTCGGCAACTGGTTAAAAAATGTAAAAAAATTTTATAATGCTTTTTATATCTATACACAAATGTTTTGCCTTTCATTTCTATTGAAAGGCAAAACCTAAATCTAAATCAGAGAGGGTGTGCGGACATGGTACAGGAGAGGGTGAGAGGGTGCGGACATGGTACAGGAGAGGGTGCAGACATGGTACAGGAGAGGGCGCACACATGGTGCAGGAGAGGGTGCAGACATGGTACAGGAGAGGGCGCACACATGGTACAGGAGAGGGCGCACACATGGTACAGGAGAGGGTGCAGACATGGTACAGGAGAGGGTGCAGGCATGGTACAGGAGAGGGTGCAGACATGGTACAGGAGAGGGTGCAGACATGGTACAGGAGAGGGTGCAGACATGGTACAGGAGAGGGTGCAGGCATGGTACAGGAGAGGGTGCAGACATGGTACAGGAGAGGGTGCAGGCATGGTACAGGAGAGGGTGCAGACATGTTACAGGAGAGGGTGCAGACATGGTACAGGAGAGGGTGCAGGCATGGTACAGGAGAGGGTGCAGGCATGGAACAGGAGAGGGTGCAGACATGGTACAGGAGAGGGTGCAGGCATGGTACAGGAGAGGGTGCAGACATGGTACAGGAGAGGGTGCAGGCATGGTACAGGAGAGGGTGCAGGCATGGTACAGGAGAGGGTGCAGACATGGTACAGGAGAGGGTGCAGACATGGTACAGGAGAGGGCGCACACATGGTACAGGAGAGGGCGCAGGCATGGTACAGGAGAGGGTGCAGACATGGTACAGGAGAGGGTGCAGGCATGGTACAGGAGAGGGTGCAGACATGTTACAGGAGAGGGTGCAGACATGGTACAGGAGAGGGTGCAGGCATGGTACAGGAGAGGGTGCAGGCATGGTACAGGAGAGGGTGCAGACATGGTACAGGAGAGGGTGCAGGCATGGTACAGGAGAGGGTGCAGGCATGGTACAGGAGAGGGTGCAGACATGGTACAGGAGAGGGTGCAGGCATGGTACAGGAGAGGGTGCAGGCATGGTACAGGAGAGGGTGCAGACATGGTACAGGAGAGGGTGCAGGCATGGTACAGGAGAGGGTGCAGGCATGGTACAGGAGAGGGTGCAGACATGGTACAGGAGAGGGTGCAGGCATGGTACAGGAGAGGGTGCAGGCATGGTACAGGAGAGGGTGCAGACATGGTACAGGAGAGGGTGCAGGCATGGTACAGGAGAGGGTGCAGACATGCCTGCAGCATCTCCCCCTGATGGCTGTCAGCTCACTAAGAGGGGGGTGGACGGCAGCTCTGTGGTGCCCACGGGATCTCCCTCCAGCTAGCAGGTCTCTTCCCTGTGTACAGAGGGGAGGGGCCTCCGACATGAACAGCTAACCGGCATCAGTGTACAAGTTAATTGCTCTTCTAGTACACTAAAGAGAGAAGCCGATTAACTGCCCGAGTTGGAGGCCTCTCCCCTCTACACTGTACACACGGAAGAGACCTGCTAGCCGCATAGAGATCCCCTTGGCCATTTCTTCACAGCCGGGAGCTGCGGCCGGTGGTCAGCCGGTGAAGAGTTGCCAGGACAATGCCAAATTTTTCCCAGGACACAGACAGACCGGGAAAAGGGTCTAAAAACCGTAAATGTCCCGGGTAAATCGGGACTGTTGGCAGCTATGCACCTCTTGAAATTTTCCACATTTTGTCATGTTATTATTATTTTATTGGTGGATTTAATGTCACTAGACCAACACAAAGTGGCACATACTGAAGTCGAAGGAAAATGATAAATGGTTTTCAAAATTGTTTACAAATAAATGTCTGAAAAGTGTGGCGTGCATTTGTATTCAGCCCCCTTTACTCTGATACCCCTAACTAAAATCTAGTGGAACCAATTGCCTTCAAAAGTCACCTAATTAGTAAATAGAGTCCACCTGTGTGTAATATAATCTCAGTATAAATACAGCTGTTCTGTGAAGCCCTCAGAGATTTGTTAGAGAACCTTAGTGAACAAACAGCATCCTGAAGGCCAAGGAACACACCAGACAGGTCAGGGATAAAGTTGTGGAGAAGTTTAAAGCAGGATTAGGTTATTAAAAAATATCATAAGTTTTGACCATCTCACAGAGAGCACTGTTCAATCCATCATCTGAAAATGAAAAGAGTATGGCACAACTGCAAACCTATCAAGACATGGCCATCCACCTAAACTGAGAGGCCGGACAAGGAGAGCATTAATTAGAGAAGCAGTCTGACAGAGCTTGAGCTATTTTGCAAAGAAGAATGGGCAAAAATGTCACTCTCTAGACATGCAAAGCTGGAAGAGACATCCCCCCAAAAAGACTTGCAGCTGTAATTGCAGTAAAAGGTGGTTCTACAAAGTATTGACTCAGGGGGGCTGAATACAAATGCATGTCACACTTTTCACATATTAATTTGCAAAAAAATCCTAATAAAATACATTTACATTTTTGGTTGTAACATGAAAAAATTTGGAAAATGTCAAGGGGTATAAATACTTTTTCAAGGCACTGTAGCTTAAAGTGACCCATGGCATCCCATCTGAACATAGCTCCCAACTGTCCCTGATTTTGAGGGATTGTCCCTGTCCGGGCACTCCAGTTTGAGGGTGGCACAGTGATGTAGTGGGTAGCACTCTCACCTAGCAGTAAGAAGGGTCACTGGTTTGAATCCCAACCACGACACTACCTGCCTGGAGTTTGCATGTTCTCCCTGTGTCTGCGTGGGTTTCCTCCGGGTACTCCGGTTTCCTCCCACACTCCAAAGACATGCTGGTAGGTTAATTGGATCCTGTCTAAATTGTCCCTAGTATGTATGAATAAGAGTTAGGGACCTTAGATTGTAAGCTCCTTGAGGGTAGGGACTGATGTGAATGTACAATGTATATGTAAAGCGCTGCGTAAATTGACAGCACTATATAGGTTATCTGAAATAATAATTTGGAGCAATGTCCCTCTGTCCCTCTTTCCTCCTCATTTGTCCCTCATTTTGGTCTGATCTATATAGTTGTATATAAAATACACTTTTTATCTTTCAAAAAGTATTTCCCAGTGCTAAACTTTCCATCCAAATTATAAATTGCTGCATTTGTCAATTTTAAAAGCCAATATAAAGGAATAGTAGTAGTAAAAAGTCCTTGTGGGTTTAATGAATCTTTTTTTTGGTTAATTCTCCTTTAAGGGGGTGTGTCAGGGGGTGTGTCCTATGTCTACATACATTTGCTAGTAGGAGTCCCTCATTCCCATCTCAAAATGTTGGGAGGTATGTCTAAAGATGGACAAGGACTGGTAGATTTTTTAACGAACATACATACAAAAATGCTCAGTAGATTTGATGACTTGGCAAATGTCGTTCAAAATTTAGTTTGTATTTAACATTTGATTTTGAAATAGACTTTCCCGAATAAAAACTACAAACACTGTTAACCATTCAGAATTTTGCTTTACTTTCAAAAATGTAATTTGCAATCTGTCTCCATTCAGTCTGCACAGATACAATTATATATCCTCTCCTTTCTCGATTGAATATCTAAAAGTATAAACCACAGATGAAGTACAAATATAAATACAGTTTTATCTGCTAGAGGATTTGTATTTTTGTCAATCTACCTGCCTGGTGCCCTGACTTTTCTCCACTACAGTCTGCAGACATGCAATATTCATGGTCACCTCCAAACCCACAGCCCATAATTAGACAGTGAAGACAGGGCAGCAGACTGATGAACACAACACATTGATATTTTTCTTGTCTGTATATTTGCATGCATTCTACTTTACAGGGAATTACAAGATGTTGGTTCCTAATCAAATTTAAGTGCCTGTTGTATTTCAAATTTCATTTAATGATTTTGATTAATGCACAACTGCACACATTGAGGTTGTTTTTATGTCTGCCTGGAGTTCAGCCTGTCTATGATCAACCAAGGGTATCCATAGATCATGGGCTGCTTGTACACATACTGTATGTAGTAGGGACATGAGGAAGGTCCCAAAAGCCTGAATCTTTAATAACTTAAGCTAACCAACAAAAGATATTGCTTAAATTGCAAACTTTATGCAGTGATCAACGGCTACACTCCACTACATATACACCATATTACCAAAAGTATTGGGACTCCTGCCTTTACACACACATGAACTTTAATGGAATCCCAGTCTTCGTCCGTAGGGTTCAATATTGAGTTGGCCCACCCTTTGCAGCTATAACAGCTTCCTCTGGAAAGGCTGTCCACAAGGTTTCGGAGTGTGTCTATGGAAATGTTTGGCCGTTTTTTTTTTTTGAAGCGTATTTGTGAGGTCGGGCACCAATGTGGAAGAGAAGGCCTGGCTCCCAGTCTCCGCTCTGAAGCCTCGTACACACGATCGGATTTTCATCAGGGAATTGTGTGATGACAGACTGTTTGCCTAAAATCTGACTGTTAGTGCGCTCTATCAGACAATTGTTGGCCAACTTTCCGCCAACAAATGTTGGATGACAGGCTAGTAAATATTCAGCGGACAACGGTCTGTTGTCAGATTTTCGTATCGTCTGTGCACAAGTCCGTCACACAAAAGTCCAAACTACAAACACGCATGATTGGAATCAATGCTCATCAAACACAACATTAGCAGAAGGTGTCCAAAGGATGGCGCTCAAGAGCTGAAATTCCACATAGTACGTCACTACGTTCGTGTTTGTTGGCCGACAATTGTGTGCCGTTAGTATGCAAGACAAGTTCCTGGCACACGCCCTTCGGACAAAAGTCTGATGCTTTGTCTGCGGAAAATCCAATCGTGTGTACGAGGCTTAATTCATCCCAAAGGTGTTTTATCAGGTTGAGGTCAGGACTCTGTGCAGGCCAGTCAAGTTCCTCCACCCCAAACTCTCTCATCCATGTCTTTAGGGACCTTGCTTTGTGCACCGGTGTGCAGTCATGGTGGCACAGGAAGGGGCCATCCCCAAACTCTTCCTACAAAGTTGGGAGCATGAAATTGTCCAAAATGTCTTCGTATGCTGACGTCTTTAAGCCCCATACACAATATCAGATTTTCTGCTGATTTTTGTCTTCAGATTTACCAAAACCATGTAGTGCAGGGGCCTGCCTGATTGGAAACAAATTGAAACTCCTAAGGTTTGACCTCATATTATGTGGTTTTGGTAAATCTGAAGACAAAAATCAGCAGAAAATCTGATAGTGTGTATGGGGCTTAAGAGTTTCCTTCACTGGAACTAAGGGGCCAAGCCCATCCCTGACAAACACAACACCATAATCCCCCATCCACCAAATGATTTGGACACAAATTTGGCACAAAGCAAGGTACAACACTCTATTACATATATGTAGCAAAACAATGCAAATCAAGCAAGACACGGGGTTGCATGTGCAAATTAATTCCTCCTGTTCAGTGGGGTGTGCACAGTGCATAATGCTATAGCATATAATCAATTATAAATTCAGCAGGAAGAATGGGACCCCCCCATAACAGTCAAAGTGATGACATGGACACCCAAGCACAACCAGTGGAGTCTGAGAGTTGCCAGAAACTGGTGGTTTAACTCTTGAAAATAAACTAAAAACAGAAAGGTTGGTTACATGTGGACTTTTTCTGTCTGGAGAGAATGCAATAGAGCTGAAATGTTTTCAATGGTTTCTTACATTAGAGCTCTTTATCCAGTGCCACTGCCCATAAGCCTCCTGAATGACTTGTGGTCCATCGCAGCTGCCTTTAGCAGACTGTAGCAGAAGAACCGAGGAGTACTGAAAATAAACCCAACCATTGGTAAAACAGTCAGAAATGTGCAAAAACACACAATCGGACATTCCGACATCAAAATCCATGGATTTTTTCCAATGGATGTTGGCTCAAACTTGTCTTGTAACACACGGTCACACAAATCTTGTCGGAAATTCTAAATGTCAAGAACGCGGTGACGTTCAACACATACGACGAGCCGAGAAAAATGAAGTTCAATAGCCAGTGCGGCTCTTCTGCTTGATTCCGAGCATGCGTGGAACTTTGTGCGTCGGAATTGTGTACACACAATCGGAATTTACGACAACGGAAAATTTGTGATCCAGATCTCTAATTTTGTGTGACGGAAATTACGATGAAAAATGTCCGATAGAGCCTACACACGGTCAGAATTTCAACAACAAGCTCCCATTGAACATTTTCCGACCGCGTGTACGGGGCATTAAATGTTTTTGAAATAATACTTCTGATAAGCCTAATAGGTCCAGACACAACGTCATTCCAATAAAAGCCAGGGGGACAACCCAAAAAGTATCCAGTGAATTTTTTTTTTTGGGGGGGGGGGGGTGTGCCTTCATGTTGAGGAAACATAAGGACATCTCCATATCAGTCCAATATAAATATATAATATAAATACAATATCCCCTCCTCGGGGTCGTATTTAAAAACCAAATAGCCATTAGTATTGAAAAGCGGGCCGTTCCGCAGCGGCAGCATATATAGTAAATATCTCCTAAATGGTGCAAGTTTAGGAGATATTTATGGTACCTACAGGTTAGGCTTACTATAGGCTTACCTGTAGGTACAATTAAAGAGGAAGACTTTACTTCCTCTTTAAATAGATAATCAATATACTAGAACACTGATAAATATGAGAACAGGAATAATAAATCCTACCATTTTAGTTAATTAATTGGGTTTAAAAAAATAATAATAACATGAACCATATCATTTACTTCAATATCAATACTTTAAGATAGCAATACCAGTGAGATAACCCTACGGGTCAAGTGCTATTTTTCCACTTTCCTCATCATAATCTCCTACACAGCAGTTTCCAACCAGAAGAGGAAGCAACAGTACTGTAAGCCAGTCAAACTCTAAAGCAATCTAACAAATGGAGCTTGCTGAATGGAGAAGAGTACACAGAGATGAGGAACCATTCTCTTTCTATCCAATCACAACCTTAACTAAGCTGCATTGTGTTTACTGAAATGGAGAAAAACAAATGGTCATCTATTGTGTTTTTTTTACATAGAATATGTTTTATTAACTTTTCAGTCTTATAGGAAGCCTTTTCATGTATTTAGACCCTGATAAAGGGGTTCTGTTTGGACCCCAAAACACATTGGTGGTCTTTTATCTTCCCACTATTTCAATTTTATCAGCAGTAAAAGATTATGGCCTCTTAGGTTCCTTTCACACTTGTGCAACTTGGGATTCGACTTGTGAGACCCCAAGTCGCAGCACATGTAAAATTCAGTGTATTTCTATGAGAGACATTCCTACTGAGACTACAGAAGTCGCTGCAACTTCAGAAAAGGTTCCTGCACTACTTTGGTCTGATTTTTGTTGCGACTTTGGCCCAGAGAATGTAAAGTCAGACCAAGGTCGCACCAAAAGTCGCACCAAAAGTTGCATGAAAGTCATGCTCCAAAGTCGCACTGGAAACCGTGCGGCTTTGGATATGTGCGAATGTAAAAGGAGCCTAAAGATGACCTTTTTATTGATGTCCCATCACACAGTGTCTGGCAGAGATGAATGAATTACAAAACTGGCTAAACAGAATTAAAAGATTTTGTTCAGTAGGAGAGTTCAGATCTATGCATTTCAACTGTATGTACAGTATAGCTATATGCCTACGCTTTTAAGCCACTATCCATTTTCGTTTGCAAATTGTACTGCACACTAACACATATAACAACAACTCTCTGTGCATGTACAGTACATTTCACCATTCACTTGCCATGTTTTGCCATTCATTTTAATGGCATCCCAATGCACATGCATGGCCAAAACAAATGTACGGGCCTCCCAGCACTCACTGAAACATGTGTTAAAGAGACACTCTAACCTTCCTATGCAGGACCCCTGACCCCCTTATATGCACCTAACCAGCGCTTAGGGTTGCCACTTTTTCTTCAAGCCAAACCCGAACACTTTTTTGGTGCACAGTTAGTTTTCATATACACTATAGGATTGTAACAGACCTGGGACACCTTTGGACAAAGAGAATAGTAATGTGGCGAACATAGTGCCCCCTCACCATCCTGTCAAGCCACATTCCGAGCCACATTCCTTTCTGAATAATGTGTCCGGGTTTCAGGTGGACTGAAACCCAGGCACATGATTCAAAACCCGGACTGTCCGGGTGAATCCCGGACAGGTGGCAACCCTACCAGCATTCCCTCACTGCTCTTTCCTCTTCACAGCTGTCCTCTATCTCTAGCACTACCACCCGGTATGAAGGAGCATGCGACCTCCTCCTTTGTGACAGTGCTTAGGTCTAGCAGCCAATCACTAAGCATGAGCTAGACTGGGGGAGTGACATCACTAAATACTCGGGGTAACTGACAGCAGTTGTTTCAGTGCTGGCTGTGAAAGGATCACTGGTATGATTAGTATAGGTGGATCGGGGGACTCCTTGCAGAGACACTGTCACATTGGCTGCCGTCCATTCAGAGCTCTTTACACACAGCCATGACTCTCATATACATGCACAGGAGTGACACCACCATGGCTCGTCCATTCAAACGTCCGAAGCTGGTGAACCCAGAAGGAGGAGCAGGTGAAAATAGAAGCGCTGACAGTGCTAACAGCGTGCCACTGGAACGCTTCATTTTAAAGTAAGTCTGTCATAATGTGCTAGTTGCGATGCATACTACACATTAACCACTTCAGCTCTGGGAGTCTTACCCCTCCTTCATGACCAGGCCATTTTTTAAGATATGGCACTGCGTTACTTTAACCGCTTGCCGACCAGCCGCCGTCAGTACTGCAGCAAGGGGGCATGATCCCACATCGCCGTAGTTGTACGTCGGCGTGGGTACTCACTTTTGTGGGTGCACCCATTGGCCAGCGGGGGGGGAGCCAATCAGCGGGTCCGGCAGACTCGATGTCTGCCGGCCACCCACGATCGTTCCCCGCAGTGACAGAACGGGGATCTGCCTGTGTAAACAAGGCAGGTCTCCGCTCTGACTGGGGAGATCACACAGATCCTGTCTTTCTGTTATGCAGGAAGACGGATCTGTGTGTTTCCCCAGTCACATAGTCCCCCATACAGTTAGAACGCACAGTGATGGAACACATTTAACCCCTTGATCGCCCCTGATGTTAACCCCTTCCCTGCCAGTGTCACTAGTACAATAACAGTGCATATTTTTAGCACTGATTACTTTAATAATGTCACTAGTTCCCAAAAAAGTGTAAAAAATGTCAGTTAGGTGTCCGATCTGCCCTCCGCAATGTCGCAGTCCAACTAAAAATCACTGATCGCCGCCATTATACTGCTATAGGATGGACAGCAAGTGGTTATGACATCCTGCAGGGGGAGCTTTTTTTTTTTTTTTTGCGGTTTACTATCACTTAAACAATATCCATAAAAGTCTCCTTTCCTTCCCCATGTTTCTGTGGGGTCAGGAGAGTGTAAAATGCATGTTCTCTAGTTAAGGGATGGCGCCTTATAAGAAATCACAGGCACGCTCTACTTAGAATATATTAAGGAGGACATCTATTTCCACCACCTGCAGCCAATAAGACCTTCTGACCGCAACCTGTTCCCTTTCCCCTATGTCACCATTCACCAGCCTGCCATATTCAGAAAAATGAAACCAGTATTTGGTGCAGCTTCCTGGATCGAAGGTATGGCCACTCTGCGATCAGATCAGGTTAAGGTGTAAATACAGGACAGGAGTGCATTATAGAAGAGGAGATAAATTAGCTCTAGTTAGAGGTCTATATTTGCACTGTAGATGAGTTTATGATGTGTCTGCTTTTTGTGCATAGATCTTTTCTGCTCTATATGACATTCACAGTAAGACTCTGTAAGACTCTGATTTAAGGAGGAACGCTTCAGACTCTGATGTAAAGGAGGAACACTGGTAAAGATGGAAACTCTGATGTAAGGGGGAATGTTGGATACTCTAATGTAGGGAGAGAATGCTCGATACTCTGATGTAAGGGGGGACACTGGGTACTCTGATGTAAAGGGGGCACTGAGAACTCTAATGAAAGGGGGACTCTGGGGACACTGATGAAAGGGGTACTCTGCAGGCAGTGATGTAATGGGGGACACTGATGTAAGAGGGGACTCTGGGGACACTGACAAAAGGGAGAACTGCGGGGTCACAGATGTAAGAAGGGACTCTGTGGATTCTGATGCAAAGAGGCAAATCTGGGCACACTGGTGTATAGAGGAATATTGGGGACCCTGATGCAAGGGGGATTCTGATGTAAGGAGGGACTCTGGGAACCCTGATATAAGGAGGGAACACTGGTAAAGGTAAATCTGATGTAAGGGGAAATGTTAGCTACTCTAATGTAAGGAGAGAATACTCAATACTCTGATATAAGGGGGGACACTGGGTACTCTGATGTAAAAGGGGGCACTGAGAACTCTAATGAACGGGGGACTCTGGGGACACTGAACAAAAAGGGAGACTCTGTTCGACAATGATGTAAGGGGGGCACTGGGGACACTGATGTAAGAGGGGACACTGACATAAGGGAGAACTGTTGGGTCACATATGTAAGAAAGGACTCTGTGGACGAATCTGGGCACTCTAGCATATAGAGGAATATTGGGGACCCTGATACAAGGGGGATTCTGATGTAAGGAGGGACTCTGGGAACCCTGACGTATAGGGGAATGCTCGGGACTTTGATGTAAGGGAGGACTCTGATGTCATTGTGGTGCTCATCCTGCTGCACTCTGTGTTGTTTTGTTGTTACTTACTCCTGACCCCTGCACTCTATAAATTATGTTGTATATAGCCCTAACTAAGGTGTTCATTGTCTCAACAGTTGTTGGTTTTAATGAAGTTCTTCTTTAAGGTTTACTCAGTAAGACAAAATCTAATCTTGTTTGTGTGCATAAAAACATATGTAATGGAAACATTTTTTCTTAAATTATCCTTTGTCCTGAGGTTTATTTGTGTCTGTGAGACTGTCAGTTGTGGTACAGTAATTAGGAGTACAAGAACTGGGGTATACTGTATGTGTGCTGTGCATACAGCGACTAGTCACAGATTATTTTCAATCCCCTTTTAACAGCCTCCCACTAGCCACGCTCATTGAGCACCACAGCGTGCTAAGGGTGCCGCAGAGCTTGTTTTCCTGCTCTACCCCAGTGTGCCCCATGTCTTTTATAATCCTAGTCTTGCTCACATTTTGTCATGCTATTTTTTTAAATTCTAAAGCCATGCAGATTACTTGTTATCAGTATTGTTAATATTGTTAATGTTTATATATTGTTTTACATAGTTACATAGTTACATAGTAGGTGAGGTTGAAAAAAGACACAAGTCCATCAAGTCCAACCTATGTGTGTGATTATGTAATGTGTGTATTATGTTTTACTGTTTAAATATTGATTGCGTTAGCTTATAATAGGCACTTCTGTCATATTTCAGGTTGTCAGTATAATATGTGCTCCATCAGTGCATTGTCCATGTTTCTATAACATTGTCTTCAATTACATATATATTTCATCTCTGTATAATGCATGGCCTCTGGTGTATGTGGAAAAGGGACGGTGTGATGCGTTGCTAGAATGTCTTACATTGTTAATCTTTTTTTCCTTTTTTATTTTTATTTAATTGAAACATAACAGAAAGAGATTTCATTCATCTTTATGACACATGCAGTTTAGTGCTTCACAACAAGCTGCACTGTGTAAAAAGGCAGCATGTCCTACTTGTGGTGTGAACTGAACCAACAACACATCCCTATACAGTTATTACTTTTTGTATCACTTTCCCCTTCCCTTTAGATCCCTGGTGCTTAACCTGAAGTCCCGGGGGCCACATGTGGCCATTTGGCACTTTTTCTGCAGCCCTCTGGTCCCCTGCAGACAATTATCTCTGTTTTCTTTTTTTCCTGCTATACTGTAGTAGTGATTTCTAGCAACTTCATATAATATGTGTTCAGTCTATGACTGAAAGATGTCACCAGTCTCCAACAACTCCTAAAGCATGTTTACAGTCACTGACTATCTCCTACAGCATGCCCGCAGTTTCTGACTACCTCTTGTGTTATGTCCACAGTCTCTAACCATCTCATGTATCATGTCCGCAGTCTCTGACCATCTCTTGTATCATATCCACAGTCTCTGACCATCTCTTGTATCATGTCCACAGTCTCTGACCATCTCTTGTATCATGTCCGCAGTCTCTGACCATCTCTTGTATCATGTCCGCAGTCTCTGACCATCTCTTGTATCATGTCTACAGTCTCTGACCATCTCTTGTACCATGTCAATAGTCTCTGACCATCTCTTGTATCATGTCCGCAGTCTCTGACCATCTCTTGTATCATGTCTGCAGTCTCTGACCATCTCTTGTATCATGTCCACAGTCTCTGACCATCTCTTGTATCATGTCAATAGTCTCTGACCATCTCTTGTATCATGTCCGCAGTCTCTGACCATCTCTTGTATCATGTCCGCAGTCTCTGACCATCTCTTGTATCAGATCCGCAGTCTCTGGCCATCTCTTGTATCATGTCAGTAGTCTCTGACCATCTCTTGTATCATGTCTGCAGTCTCTGACCATGTCTTGTATCATGTCCGCAGTCTCTGACCATATCTTGTATCATGTCCACGGTCTCTGACCATCTCTTGTATCATGTCAGTAGTCTCTGACCATCTCTTGTATCATGTTTTCAGTCTCTGTCCATCTCCTGTATCATGTCCGCAGTCTCTGACCATCTCTTGTGTCATTTATGCAGTCTCTGACCCTCTCTTGAATTATGTCTACAGTCTCTGACCATCTTTTGTATCATGTCTGCAGTCTCTAACCATCACTTGTATCATGTCCGCAGTCTCTGACCATTTCTTGTATCATGTCTGCAGCCTCTGACCATCTCTTCTATCATGTTTTCAGTCTCTGTCCATCTCCTGTATCATGTCTGCAGTCTCTGACCATCTCTTGTGTCATTTCTGCAGTCTGACCATCACTTGTATCATGTCCGCAGTCTCTGACCATCTCTTGTATCATGTCTGCAGCCTCTGACCATCTCTTCTATCATGTTTTCAGTCTCTGTACATCTCCTGTATCATGTCCGCAGTCTCTAACCATCTCTTGTGTCATTTCTGCAGTCTCTGACCCTCTCTTGAATTATTTCTGCAGTCTATGACCATCTTTTGTATCATGTCTGCAGTCTCTGACCATCACTTGTATCATGTCCACAGTCTCTGACCATCTCTTGTGTCATGTCTGCAGCCTCTGCCCATCTCTTGTATGATTTCTGCAGTCTCTGACTCTCTCTTGAATTATGTCTCCAATCTCTGTCCATCTCTTGTGTCATGTCTGCAGCCTCTGACCATCTCTTGTATCATTTCTGCCATCTATGACCATCTCTCGAATTATGTCTTCAATCTCTGACCATCTCGTGTCATGTCTGCAGCCTCTGACAAGCTCCTGTATCATGTCTGCAGTCTCTGACCATCTCTTGTATCATGTCCACAGTCCCTAACCACCTCTTCTATCATGTTTTCAGTCTCTGTCAATCTCTTGTATCATGTCTGCAGCCTCTTAACATCTCCTGTATCATGACCACAGTCTCTGACCATCTCTTGTGTCATGTCTGCAGTCTTTGACCATCTCTTGTGTCATGTCTGCAGACTGGGAATCGTTCCTGTGATTGCTCCCCTTGCACCAATGACCCTCCTTGTCTTTCTCACAACTGGTTTTCTCTACTGTTTGGCCCCCTGTGTGCCTGGGCACCCTACAGGAGAGCCTGTGCTACCCCCCTGTCAGCGACCCTGCTTGGTGGTGTCACCCCCTCTGGCAGGTTCCCCACACCCCATAGCGGCTGACAGGTGCCCCTCCATGAAGGGCGCCTGTAGGCACATGCCTACAGTGCCTTATAGGAAACCTGCCCTGTCCGCAGTCTCTGACCATCTCTTGTATATCATGCCTGTAGTGTTTGACTTTATTATGTTATGTGCCTGCTGTCTGTGATAATGAATATTCTCTGAATTTTATGTGCAGCCATTACGTGATGTTGGGGGCTTCAAGTTGGCCTTATGTCAGAAAAGTTGATCAGCATTCCTTTAGATTGTAAGCTCTTACGATCAGGGCCCTACTAACCCTCCTGTGCAAACTGTTGGTGCTATGTTCATAATAATAATAACAACAAGACATAAGACAAGATGCCTTGTCTATGCATTGGAACTGCTTTTCGGCAAGGCTGCCCCATGCTGCCCAGTGCATCTGGTTTAAATGGGCCCTAACAGGGGAATTCCTTTTACTTTGAGGAATATCTTTCTATTGTGTTTCAGGGACAGGCAGTGAAGGGAAATTTCCCCAGTGGTACAAACAGCATAAAAATAGCTGGGGGTGGGGGTTTTACACTTTAGCTTTGCCCTTCACACACCAAGCACAGGTTCACTTCAAGTCAATATAAGAGTTAAGCTGCATTTTCACCTTTTATGGCCACTTAGCAGAGTCAACACAGGTGAAGCTAATCCTCCATGGCAGAGCACACATAATGGGGCTCAATGTGGACAGAGAATGCTGATAAAAGCACACAACACATACCAGTCCCAGAGGAGGGAGGAGGGGATGGGGGCTCTTCTAGTAAAATGTTTACAGCCCACAATATACAAATAAACTCATTCTACTTCTCCCAGCACTCCTCTCCTCCACCAGTCTATGGGAGATCAGTACATTCATCCTGGAGGAGGTCAGCTGAGATTATTGAGCCGAGCACAACCTGCACTGCAGCAGCGCTGCCCTCTGGCCAGCAGAGGGTTAAGCAAAGCTTGTCTGCCAATGTCATCGCTGAATGTAAATGATGTCCAGGACACAAAGAGCTGCAGGGGGGGGGGGCAGGGCATTGTGACACCCCCAGCCTGCCTCCAGCAATCTCCCCCATCAGGCGGAGGAGATGGGCAAAATCCCACACATCCACAGGTCCAAAAATGTTCCCATCACTCATTCCACCCCAATCTGGGAATGGCCATATACAATCAGAGTAATATATACCAACTGGGGTGTCAATCCGGGCAATGCCACCCTCAGTCTGATACCAACTCATTTAGTGTTAATAATAATAATAATAATAATAATAACTGTCAGTTTTCTAATATGTTTATGTATTATTATTACTTTTCACAATAGCATCAATAGCATTATTTTTTATATTGTTTTATTATTATTATAAGCAGTATTATTATATTCTTAACAGTATTATTATCATTGCTATTATTAATAGTTGTAGCAGTATTATCAGCATTATTATTATTATTATATATTTTTTTTTGTTTTGTATCATTATTATTTTTAATATAATTATTAATAATTTTTAGTAATAATATTATGATATTTTTATGATTTTGTGTCAAGTATATTATCATTACTTTATTGTTGTTGTTGATAATAATAATAATATTGTAATGATTATTATTATTAAGATGATTATTATTATTCATAATAATATTGTGGCATTTTTCTGATTTTTGTATCAGCCATATTATTATTACTTTGTTTTTGTTGTTGTTGACGACGATGATGATGACAATAATAAAAATAATGTTATGATGATGAGGACAATAATAAAAATAATGTTATGATGATGACGATGATGATGATTATTATTATTCATAAGTCATATTTTTCTGATTTTGTATCATGTATACATACCTAACATACCTAATGTTATCATTACTTTATTGTTGTTCTTGTTAATAATTATATTATTATTATTATTATTATTATTATTATTATTATTATTATTAATAATAATAATTAATAATAACAATAACAATAATAATATTATTATTATGATGATGATAATTATTATTATTGTTATTATCATCACTATTATCATCCATAAATAATATGACATTTTTTTCTCATTTGAAACAGTTATTCTATCATTGCATTAGTATTATTATGGCTACTGTCATCTCTAAATATTATTTTTTTTTTAAATCTGATTTGTATCAGGTATACTATCATTGCATTATTATTATTATCACTATTAGCATCCCTAAACGTTATTTTACAAAATCGGATTTGTATTATTATACTATCATTGCATTATTATTATTAGCACTATTATCATCCCTAAATATTATTTTTAAAAAATTCTGATTTGTATCAGGTATACTATCATTGCATTATTATCATGCCTAAATATGATAACATTTTTTCTGATTTGTATCAGGTATACCATCATTGCATTATTATTATTAACACTATTATCATTCCTAAATATTATAACATTTTTTCTGATTTGTATCAGGTATATTATCATTGTATTATTATTATTATTATCATTATTACTATTGTTGTTATTTTTATTATTAAAGATAGTAATAGTAGCATTGATACTATTGTTACTATTAATACTGGCATTGATACTAATAATATTAGTACTGTTATTTTTATTCTCTAGTTTCGTGTTAGTATTATTATTATTGTCATGACTGCTTTGTATTGCTTATTCTCCTATAATTATTTCTTGTGCTGTGTGTTGTTGCCTATAATATGACAATTTCCTATATCCAGTCCTGATTGCTGTTTAGCTGTTTGGATAGTTGGAGGATTTTCCTCGATTGCTCCTGTTATTTCTGGTTACATAATTTATAACTCTGTAAGCTCAGCTATGTGAACACTCTCCAATGTATCCAGTGTGCATGTATCTGTAATAAATTATTCTCTATTATATAATAATGAATTGCAGGTCCATCAATAAATCCTTATTACTCTCAGCTCTTAGCAGGAAAGCCGAGGAAGGAAAGTCTCCCATCCATACAGAAATATGGAGAAACTTTCCCTTTTATTCTCTGGCTTTATGATGGAAATATTTGGTGTCGGGGGAGAAGTGCAATCTGCCTGTATACAGTATGGGGGGGGGGATACAGAACAAGCAGGGAGCCCTCAGTTCTCTATGGGAAATCATATAAAATGTTCACTTTTATGGCTCTGACCTATACATGCCACAGGAAACTCTAATAAACAAGACACACTTGACTTGACATTTTATAGAAATATATTTTAGCATATAAAATCGGCATCTAATAAAAGACTCCCAGGGGGAAGAGATAGAAAAAAAGGAAAGTGGTGATAAATGAGCCTGCTGTGTGCCGCGCTGAGCCTGCTTTCTGTGCCGGGCTGAGCCTGCTGTGTGCCGGGCTGAGCCTTCTGCCTGTGCCGGGCTGAGCCTGCTCCCTGTGCCGGGCTGAGCCTGCTGTGTGCCGGGCTGAGCCTTCTCCCTGTGCCGGGCTGAGCCTGCTCCCTGTGCCGGGCTGAGCCTGCTGTGTGCCGCGCTGAGCCTGCTCTCTGTGCCGGGAGTGCTCGCTCTGATGCCGGGACACGCCGGGGAGACCGCCTGTTTCCTTCATTTATTTCTTAAGACAAGTCTCATTTTCTAGAACTCAGTCCAGATGGAAAACATTTAACCAATCTATCTGCACGTATGTAAAATACACTTGAAAACAAAAGCAGCAGAAACCATGAACCGGAATTGGGATTGCAATCTGAAGAATTCTGCAACATACCCTGTAAAATACAGCACACATTCAAACTTAAAAATAAAAAAAAATCCATAATAAAACCAAATACAGCACACATCCAAACTGAAAAATAACATAATAAACAAAACAAAAATAAATCCATAACAAAAACAATACAGCACACATCCAAACTGAAAAACAACATAATAAACATCCATAACAAAACAAAATAATACAGCAGCACACATCCGAAATAGTACAGCACACATAATAATACAGCACACATGAAAAGATAACATAATAAACAAAACAAAAACAAAATCCTAATAAACAAAACAAAATCCTAATAAACAAAACAAAAACAAAATCCATAATAAAACAAAATAAGACAGTACACATCCAAACTGAAAAATACCATAATAAACAACAAAAAAATTTCCATAATAAAACAAAATAATACAGCACACATCCAAACTGAAAAATACCATAATAAACAAAAAAAAATCCATAAAAAAACAAAATAAGACAGTACACATCTAAACTGAAAAATACCATAATAAACAAAAAAAAAAAAATCCATAATAAAACAAAATAAGACAGTACACATCCAAACTGAAAAATCCCATAATAAACAAAGAAAAAAATAAAATCCATAATAAAATAATACAGCACACATCCAAACTGAAAAATCCCATAATAAACAAAAAAAAAAATTCATAATAAAACAAAATAATACAGCACACATTCAAACTAAAAAATACCATAACAAACAAAATCCAGAAATCCATAATAAAACACAATTTGGAAGCAACTATTTCAATTTAACAAATCTACGCTCAATGGCAATTAACCATTTGTATATCTTTCTTTTTAGATTACAATCTGTGTTGATTCGGTTCTTCATAGCCTCATATGTTTGTATATTATTACTATAATTATTGTTATTATTATTACTGTTATTAGTAATACTAATACTGCTTATAAATATAATTTTATAGTACTATCTTCTTAAGTGGTGCTGTCCATAATAACAAACATTTTTTTCATTCATAATATTATAAAGATTGTGGACACTTTTAAAAAGTTTTCATTATCTGTGTCAATCATACAGGTCACATGACTCAGAGAGTTTGGCAGAGAGTTTAATGTATTTATAAATTCGGATCTTGGAATAATTTGACTAATGGTGAAAAATAAGAGATCCAGACAGATATAAAAGACATAATTAATGCAGCTTTTTATTTATTATTGCATCATTGAATATGTTTTTAAACGCAACTAGTGTGTTTACTTTACATTAAAGTGGTTGTAAATCTCAGACATGAAATGTGAACAAAACATTTCTCTCTATAGTGTGTACCTGTCTCAAGCCACATCACTAAGTGTCATTTCTGTCTGTTGCCCCATTCCTCTGCTATCTTCATGAGTCTCTTCTGACATATTTTACTGACACCAAGAGAAAAAAGGTGACAGGGGAGGGATCTCCAGCACACAGTCTGTTATTGACAGCCTCAGCTCTGTTCCTGGTTGCTGTGTGAAGGGGTGTGTCTCTTCCCTCCAATCAGCTCTCAAAGTGTAACTTCAGCTTCCTGGCAAGTGCCATTGATATGGGGTTGCGGACAGCACCCAGGTGATTCCTGCCAGAGGGGTGACACCATCAAGTAGCACTGTGGCAGGCTAGGTGGGGAGAGCAACTCCCATGCGCTAGCCTACTCAGTGCCTTACTGCCTTTTTGTCATCCAGCAGCAGCAGAACAGAACACTGTGGCAGAATAGCGGGTGGTAAAACCACGTTTTACAGCACCAGGTGACACCAACTCTAGTGATGCCACTGTTGCTGGCTGCTGTTTTATGACAGCTTAGACAAGCTTTATAAATTCTGGAATTTGATTGGATGTAAAGAAGTGAAGATTGCAGCTTGACAGGTACAACTTATGTAGAAGGATTTGTTTTATCTCTGTGTATCACCTGAGGCCAGTCACCTGGGTATATGTACGGGGTACAACCATTTTAAAGCTGAACTCCAGGAATTATTTGTATTGCATAAATACATTGGTCCAGCTTGGCACAATGTAGGCATATCTTGTATCTGATGGATCACTGGGAAGCTGACAATCGCTGTAGTAGTAAGCACTACTGCGGTGGTAGCCACTCCAATTCTGTGCCAAGCAGCTTCACCTCTGCATACTGACCACAGGAAGTCACTCACATGGCACTGCTGCCATTCACAGAATGCCTTGTATTTTTTTATGAATATAAGGCATTCTCTGATTGCACAAGGTGGAGTGACATCACTTCTCGTCCTCTCCACTTTATCCAATCAGAGAATGCCTTGTATTCTTGAAAAAAAATACAAGGCATATATGAATGGTGGCATTTCCAAATGAGCAACGCCCTGTGCTCCCACAGAACCTGAGCGGGACCCAAAAGATTGATCACAGCTATCACTGTAGTAATGCCAACTTCAACAGTGCAGAAGCGTGTAGCGAAAGTGGGCTGGGCCCATAACCTAGAGGTTGGTGGATCAAAACCGCCCACTAAAAAGGCAATGTTAGGCCAATGATGTCACCAGTATTCCCAACCTCTTGCTACCCGGAGCTGTGGGGTGGGGACTCTCATCCACAGCTTCTTGGACTGGTGGGGATGCGATCGTGTGACAGCTTGGGTTTGGGTTTGACCCATCTATGTATAAGAAGTATATAGCAAGATAGCTCATTTTGTTGCCCATATCAACCAACTTCCAACCATCATTTCTGCAGTCCAATAATCAAGGATTTAATGTTCCTGTGGACTCACCTTTCTTGCATCAGTCCCACTATAACTAAAAATGAGACATTCTCTTTTTTTTTAAGACCAGTTCCAATTTTAGTGCTCACCAGAAATTCACCTATAAAGGAAACAATCTCTTAAGGGGAACAATGGCTTCCACTGCTGACCCTCTTCTGAAAATGCTATCTGTCTGGCTTTCTCTGCCTTCAATACTTCCTGGGGCATTGACCCAAAACAAGTATGCAAATCAGGAGCAGTCAAAAAGCATTGAAATTAGAGGATCAGTATGACTTCCAAACAACTATTATAACATTTTTGGGAATTAGGTCAGCATTAACAGCCTTCATGGTTCCTTTATAACAGATTTCATTTAGCCAACCATCTTTGTCTAAAGACACATTTGGAATTTGAATATACACCTCCCTATACCTAATATGCACAACTTGAATTGCTCAGACTTGTGATAGGTTTACCTAAAAGAGAAACTGTATTTTAGAATGTAAGCTCTGTGAGCAGGGCCCTCCTATGCCTTCTGTATTGAACTGTATAATATTTGTACTGTATCCCTTTATATTGTAAAGCGCTGCCAAATCTGTTGGCATTATATAATGTATAATAATAATAATATTGATAATAATAATACTATATTCTACATTAAGCATTAATTTTTGGCACAATCGACACATTCTTATCTGCACTTAGCAAGCAGATACAGTATAGCAAAACACTTTGAATTGTATATTTAACAGAACAAAAGGGAGCAAATAAGAAAAGTTCATCATTAGTGTTTACATTTTAAATTTATCTTCACTCTGTTACATTGTAAAACAGTTGATCTTAGCACTGGGCACTGCTAAGGTTTGTGTGACTATAGGTTCCAGTGGTGGTCACCTGTGTATCTACAATAAATAGGAGTAGCACAGGTTACTTATGCTCTACAGAATCTGTGGAACTACAAGTCCCAGATGCTGGCAATGTGGGAGCCACTAGAATCTTGCTAACTGCAGGCCTGGCATGGATGTAGCAAATGTGTTATTTCCCCCCCTTTGTCCCCAGTAATGACAGCTAAATTGCCAGCTTAACAGTTTGCAGGTGCCAAGTGCCACTGCAGCTCTGGCCTGGCCAGGACGGTGTTATGCAATGTGTTCACCAGTAGCAAAGGATTGCTCTGCCACGCTCACTGAAGCCCCCATTGTCTGCATAATGATAGTAGTCAAGCATATGATTTGAGCAGCCAGTAATGGGCTACTTTTATCCCACTTTTAAGCAGTATCATATGATGAGAAAAAATCCCTGATGAAAATGTTCAGCTTACAGAAGCTGTACAAAGCTGTCAGCTTCCATTGCACCTGTTAGAGGGGAAGCCTTGTACATGTAATTACTATCAGCTACGTCTTGATAATCCTGACATTTATCCAACAACCTCTATAACACTACTGTTATTCCTATGCGGCTTTGGGAAGGCAACTAAATTCATTAAAGGGTCTTTATGTTTTTTAAAAAAAAAAATCATTAAAGGGGGCATTGCATAAAAATCAGTTTATTACGTAGCCTCCAGACCCAGATTAAAAATATAAATAAATAAAAAGTTTAAATAAAAATCATAAGAAAAAAAGTCCTTATCACAACCCTGACTTCCAATGCGCTTGCCTTGGTGCTTCCTGTAGATGCTGGTGTCATCACTGGGCCTTCTACTTGGGTCCTGGGAAAGCTCAGGATCCCAAGCCCCACGAAGATGCAATCCTGCATATTACAGTGCTATTTCCCAGGAGAAGGCTCAATGATGTCACAGGCACGTCCAAGAAGCACTTGGACATCAGGTGTAAGGTTTTTTTTTTTGTTACTTTTTTCTTCTTTTTTTTTTTAATCTGAGGCTAGAGCGTTTAGCCCAAGTCCATGTAATCCAGCCCCACTGCCTGTAGCCTGTCGATATCAATGGCAGACTGAAATACACTACAGCTATTTGGAGATGAACATTGTATCGGGTGGTGCTCATGTTTAGGGTCCTATTTTTCAGGGACGAATGTTTGGATCACAGGTTTTCTGCATTCCAGGAATTCATCCCTAAAAGTGTGAACACTCAGTACAACATTCAGACTCATCCAGCTATAGGGTATTTCAGCCTTTGACAGGCTGCAGACAGTGGAGCTGGACACTGCCCCTGTGCCTCCTTGATTGTACTCAAATGATAACTACATGTTTAATTACTGTAGATAAACTCAGTACAGGACTGTTTATATCAATGGTGGTCCAGTAAAAAATTATAGAAGGCTTCAACCCAGATAGCAAGAATAACTTGCCACAAATTTTGTGGCAGTGTTGAATTGTAAGTCTTATTAACTTGCTGCACATTTTCACTAGAAAGTTGTACACTTGCAGAGCACTTGAAGCACAAGTTCTAGTTGACACTTTTCTAATCTGCAGCACATTTGCAAGGCAAGCCTCTAGCAAGAAAGTTGCAGTGGTGAGTCTACAGCAAGAGCTTTGTAAGTCTACAGCATGAAAATTCAGCCACAGTGACCCCTGTGGTGGGATGACTATTGCACAACATAACTGAACCAGTTGTAGCAGACTTAAGGAATATTTGCAAAGAAATTTGATCTGGAGTCATGCAATGCAGGCTTGCTGCAATTGTGCAACAAACTTGTGAATCTTGGTAAGTCTAGCAAAAGCTTAGCAAGTCGTTATCAAGCTCGCAGCACAATTGCTTGCTATCTGGGAAGTGCTACCTCCGACACTTACAATAGGTCATAAAATAGCAGTGCATTTTGGCATCTAAACACCCAAAATGTTGGTCCTGCTGCATTTTTTGCAGATTATCGCAATGCATACTGAACAAGCTAGCGTACGATAACCCCTGCATTGGTGTCAGTAGGTGCAATAATAGCCCCCAACATTGATGTCAATGAGTGCAATAATAACTCCCAATGTTGGTGCCAGTGAATGCCATAATAACCCCCAGCATTGGTGTCATACCTCCTCATGAAATGTAACTCTCCATACTGGTGGTCAGATGTGGTGAAAGTTAACCCCCATTGCCCTCCCATCTGCATTGGTGGTAACTGGTAGTGAAATATAGAAGATAATCACCGCTCTAAGGTGTCCGTTTATGAAGCAGTGATCAGCGGTGATCCCGAGGATCACCGCTGATCACAGTCCATAAACAGTTTATGAAACAGTGATAATCGGGGGAGAACATGTTTGAACTTGTTCTCCCGCCGATTATCTCTACACACGGAGAATCCTCATTGAATGACACAGAAACGGCCAGTTTATGAAGCGGTGATCTCACCGCTTCACTGGCGATCTGTATCAGAATTCACACTCCCAGGTTCACCAGCTCAGAGGTGGTGAATCGGGGAGTGAAGAGGAAATCTGGGGGGATCTGAGGGGGAAGGAGGAAGATTTTTAACTTCCTTATGCCTCGTTCAGACCCCCCAACACTGTAAGCATGTCCCCCTGTCATATTTATGTGTATACATATATATACATATATACATATAATGTGTATATGTATATATATATCATGTGTGTGTATATACATGTATATATAATGTGTGTGTGTGTATACATATGTATATAATGTAGGGGGACTCATTATTTTATTAACATTAATTGTACCGTGTATTGAGCGGTGATAATTTATCACCGCTTAATAAACTGACATCTCTGTATTTCTGGTGATGTAATCTCGTAAAGTCTCACGAGATTCCAGTATCAGGGGCCGTTCTCCACTGTTTGAAGCATTTGTAGATCTCTTCACTCCTCCGAAGGTGAAGCGATCTACAAAGCTTCATAAACTGGCACACAGAGGAGAAAAATCTTCACTGTGAATGCCGGAGAACGAAGCAGTGAATAGATTTCCTTAGTTGGTTTCCACCCTTATCACCTCCACTACACATTAGCAGGTGCTGGCCCTGTTCGTTACAGGCTTGACAGTAAAAGAGACAAATCTGGTCAGCCACACATCCAATAAATCACCTTTATTTAGACATATTTAAGACAGACTCACCACACTACATTCACACATTGGATGTGCGACCGACCAGATTCTTCTCTTTTACTGGCAGCGAAAGTTAACCCCCCCACACTCGTGGTCAGTGGCAGTGAAATGTATCCCTCCATCCCCCTCCCCTCTACATTGGTGGTCACTGGCAGTGAAATGTAACCATACATATTACAGTCTTTCTTTCAGTGTCAGGCACTAGAACACAGAAAGCATTCCAGCCCGCTGCACCCCACTGCCACTCTTCTTTCTATAAGGTGCCTAATAGCCTGTGGGTCACACAAAGAGAGCTGGCTGGCCGTGTGTTGGGCACCAGGGATTTAACCTCTTGCCTCCCATCACAGTGACCGAATTGTCATAGGTAATGATCAGGAGCAGGCAGGATGGGATCCCAATCACGTGACCACTGTAACAGGCAATCAAAGTGGTCACATTATCAGGCAGTCTATCCCACCCCAAGGCACCCACACGTTGGGGCTGGAAGAAGTTAAAGTGATCACAGGTGTGTCTTGTGTACAAACATTCATTTTGCAAAGTAAGCATTCACTATGTATAAGTGATCAGCTTGCACTTCTTAATTGTTTGTTGCTTTCATTGGGCGGGGAGCAAATATTACACACACTGTGCCCAGAGCCCCAAAATTCCAAGTTACGACCCAGCCTAATTCAAAAACTTGTAAAACTTGTTTTCTCATCACATTTTCAAGCTAAAAATGAAATATTGAAGTATGATGAATAAATAATTGCATAAGTCTCTCCCTTGAAAGACATTTTGTAATTACATTTTAATCACATTTTGAATAACTACAGATTTCACAATCCATTTAAATGTTGGTAAGATGAATGATAAAACATGCAAAAGTGATCTGAATCACATATTGTCATATAATAATTATTGTAATGTTATATTCATTTAAGCTTTTCAGGTTGCAGGTTGAATACATCATTGCGATAGGACTGACTTATTAAACGAGGAGCGAATGTTCATTTAGCAAAGTTAATGTTAGTAAATAACATAAAGCTGCATTCACACTGCATACCGATTCATATACAGTACAAGCAAAAATCCCTTTTTTCCTTTTTTTTTTTTCTATGTCCATGATTGGTATTCAAGCCTCGTTCACACCAGGAGGTGAGTCTGCGCGCACGCTTTTTTACACGTTCCCGCGCATTCCCTCACATCGCGTTTTAGGGCAGCCCAATACTTTCAGTGGTCTGTCCTATGTATGAGAGATGGTGAAGGAATGTTTTTTAAATCACACCACACCAAAATGCACAATACTGCAAAATCATGCCACCCACATGTGTCTGCAAAAGAGCAGTACATTTGGGTGCGGTGCAGGAAAGTTTGCCCGATTTTGCACATGTTCCCGCACTGCAACTAGTGTGAATGAAATATAGTGAACAGATCCTACTCCTTTGTTATATCAACCCCACTGTCTACAGACTCATAGGACAAGGGGTGGGACTAATCTACAAAAATGAAAAGCAAAGAAAAAAATCCACCATATTTTTTTTCTTTTAGTTTACAGGATTACATATTTAAAGTGGAACACTATAAAAACATTTTTCAATGATAGGCCAAGCCTTTATGGCTCCACCAGTCCTGCACTTCTACTTGGTGGCAAGTTGGAGCTAGGGCCAGATTTTTACCTTGTGGTGAAGCTCTGCTGATTTCCATCACCCAATCATGTGTAAGAAAAATTATTTTTTTAAATTTTCCTTGCACCTGATAAAGCTTTACCAAAGAAATAGCCCAGCTCCTCCCCAGCCTGAGTACGTAGGTGGTCAGTAGTTAGTGGGTAAAAGTATCCTCAGCTCGATTCATCCAGGCCAGGCACTGGCTGGAGCACCTTAGAAAAAAGGCTTCAGAGAACCATTCACACATATATAAGGCGTCTGCCAGACCAAGGAATAAGATAAGAATTACAACTTATTCTTCTAACCCTAGACTTAATGAGAATTGAACCCTTGCATTGAAAGTGACCTCATTGCAAGGGACATTTTTTGAGGCTACAAATTTTTTTTTTTTTTTTTTGAAAGCAGAAAAAGTACCCAAACTTGACCTGCAATCAGCCTTTTAAAATCAATCTCCTGTACAGAAGAGCTCAAACTGGGAGAGGAACAAGGTGCAACGAGCAGATTAGTTGGGCTAACAAGGAGTATGCTAAAAAGAGAGAGCAGAGTGGCAGAGAGATGAGCTCATCAGTCTGCTGCTTCTCCTTTACTGTCCATTGACTGGCTGGGGGAGAGAGACAAGACCTGTAAGTGTAACTTTATTGCAGAAGAGAAAAATTCCGTCTTTTGTCATGCCAGAACAGGCTATGCTGTGTGGCAGACCTGTGTAAGTTGTAGTATTGAGTGGACAGTAATGTAAATTCTTTAGAACAGGGGTCTCCAAACTTTCTAAAGGAAGGACCAGTCTATTGTCCTTCAGGCTTTAGGGGGGCCAAACTGTGCCCAGTGGGAGTAAACAATGCCTGATCTTTGGTATTAGGGGGAGAAATAGTGCCGATCGTTGTTGTCAGTGGCAGGAATAATGCGCCAGGGCCAGATAAAGGCAAGCAAAGGGTCGTATCCGGGCCCTAGGGCCACAGCTTAGAGACCACTGCTTTAGAAGGTAAAACAACTCCCTTACATGTATTTCAAGTGTGTTTTTAGCTATTTGCGTTGAGTTTATTTAGAAAGACGTATGGTGTATAGTTCCAAGTTTACCTAATATGGTATTTTATGATAATCCATCAATTTAATAATAACAACAGTGATAATGTAGCTTTTTATTATCGAGTCACTACACACATTTAAACCATGTGGATATAAACAGCTTTCCATTTAATATGAACTTTAAAGTTTGGTAACTATGCATTGTAAAGGTTTGTTGGAGAATTAATTGAATCATTTCTAACAATAAATATGTTTTAATATATTGTAACCACAAGTAGTATACTTCCCTAAAAGCTAGGGATTTAGCAGAAAGTGTTGATTTACCCTCTCTGGGGTTCGGTCTAATTGCTCTGGGAGGAAGGGGGTATTTGGACAAGTCACGTGATCTCCACGTGTGATGGCTACAGAGGCTGTGGGGTCGGAGAAGGCTACAGGAGCCCCTTTTATTTTCCATAGAGCAGCAGATCAGGTACTGGGCTCTGGGCCAACTCATCAGAGTTCAAATCTTAACTCAAATTATTCCAAAACCGCACTTTCAGGAATGATTTGCCAGGAAAGCAAGCTGTTTGAAACCACATGTGAAGAAGCAGAGCAGAAATACTTGTGTTAACAGAGCCTGCGAACCATTCATATAATTCCACCTCTAGACTAAGAAAACACACAAAGGTTGTTTCACAAGGAACTTTATCCATTAATATTTCGTTGTGGACACTGTGGTAAGCCAGAAGTGATGTTTACTGGAGTTACTAGATTACATATTCCATGGATGTGCAGAAAGAAGTCATAGATCACGACTACCAGCACCCCACTGATCCTCAGATCCCTACAGATCTCAAAGATCCCTCACTTTCATTGGTGGTTGCAACTCTTTGTACTGGAGAATGAAAACTGAAAAATATAAGGCTGGCCATACTTTTATGCCATGTACACACGGGCAGACTTTTCGACCGGACTGGTCCGACGGGATGAATCCGTCGGACAATTCGACCGTGTGTGGACTTCATCGGACCTGCAGCGGACTTTTTTGGTCGAAAATCAGACGGACTTTAGATTTGGAATATGTTTCAAATCCTTCCGACTGACTCGAGTTTGGTCGAAAAATCAGCTCGCCTGTATGCTAGTCCGATGGACGAAAACCCACGCTAGGGCAGCTATTGGCTACTGGCTATCAATTTCCTTATTTTAGTCCGGTCATATGTCATCATGTACGAATCTGTCGGACTTTGGTGTGATCGTGTGTAGGCAAGTCCGTTCTTTAGAAAGTCTGTCGGAAGTCCGTCAAAAGTCTGTCGAAAGTCCGTCGGAAAGACCGTCAGACCTTTGAGGCCGAAAAGACCGTCAGACCTTTGAGGCCGAAAAGTCCGTCCGTGTGTACACGGCATTAGATTTCTTTTGTTCAGCCCTGCAGTAAATAGCATGGATGGACAAATCTCCCACTGCTAGCTATTGTATTCTTGCAATGGGAATGGACAAAAAAGGACATTACCCTAAAAAAGTGTAATTAAAAAAAAAAGGACACCTTGCTTTCAAAGCCAAAAATAGCAAATACTACAAGGGTTCTTAAAAAAGTTTCCGCACTTTTTTTTTGCTCTTTTTATTAAGATTATTAAGATTTATATACATATTCAAAAAAGCTTTATTTGGCTCATAGGTGCTCAGAACCCCCCTACATATTAAAGCCAATATGTATTATATATATATAACTATATATACTGCAAAAAAAAAAATAATAATATATTTAAAAAAGCTTGATTTAGTCAATTAAATTGGTTTTAGTATATGGGGGGTTCAAAGCACTTACCTTTGAGTCATCAGTCAAATCAGTCTTTTTTGAATGTATTATTCTGTTTTTTTTGTTTTTTTTTACTTTTTGTATACTTTTTGTAGTATGTGTAGTTATACAGTGTAGTGTATACATACTGTATATTATTTTGTGATTTTTTTGGAGAGACGCCTAAAGCTCGTTTAATATATAGTATTTACTACCTATTGTGACAGCCGGCACCTGTGGCTCAAATTTCAAAATACATCAAAATCAATCAAAATGCACAAACAGTGGGCTGCGGCTAATTGGCTTTAGTCACTGTTCAGCTGATACTTTTCTTCCCAACTCTTTAGATTTTAAGATCGTAGTATATCGAGCAGAGTGATGCCAACAGGACCACCCGTGCCTCAAACTTCATCATGAACCAGCAGAAATTCACTCCATGTATGACAAGGTTAAAGTGTATCCCCACTTTTACAGCCAAATTGGGATAACGCCTACTTTAGATACATCACATATACATTATATAAATTTTATAAACATGCTTTTATTCACATTGTATAACTTAAAAAAAAAAAATTAAATTTCTGTGTACTATTTCAATGCTCTTTTCTGATAACTGGGAGATTTGGTTGTCTGTGCTGTCAGATCTTGTTATCAGTTGCAAATAAAAATGATTGAGGCTCGTTTTTTTTCCTATAAAAATAACAAACATGTTATGCTTACCTGCTCTGTTGCAGTGGATTTGGACAGAGCAGCCTGGATCCTCCTCTTCTCAGGTCCCTCTTCGCTGCTCCTGGCCACTCACTTCTGTTCAGTGCCCCACAGCGAGCAGCTTGCTATGGGGGCACCCGAGCTGAGTCACAGCTCCCTGTGGCCATTCAGACATGGAGCCCTGATCTGGCCCGTCCCCTCTCTCCCCTGATTGGCTAGCTGACTTTGATTGACAGCAGTGGGAGCCAATGGCACCACTGCTGTGTCTCAGCCACTCAGGAAGGAGAATCTCGGAGGCTGAGACATTTGTGGACAGAGAGGAACCTCAAGTAAGTATTGGGGGTGCTGGGGCAGCTGCTGCACACAGAAAGCTTTCTATCTTAATGCATAGAATGCATTAAGATAAAAAAACGTCTGTCTTTACAGCCACGTTAAGCAAGCCATTGATAATGCAATTTTCTTTCCAGCAACCACAGTCATTGTAGATGAGGGAATACCTCCTGCTGCGCTATTGTGTTCTGTATTCTGCTGCCGGCAGAAAACAATTATTACTGCTAGTCGCTATAGCCGCCAGCAGTAATCGCATGCAAAACATCCTGCAGGCTGGTTGTATTGAAGTTGATTGATGGATCGACTTCAATTCCAACAGTCTGCCCAAAGATGGATCGAATCTCTGCCGGTCCCTGCTAAACTGGCCGAGGTTTAATCCATCCATGACTGGCTTTAGATTTCACAACTGTCTGTCCTAACAAAGAGTTAAAGATTTAGAAGCTTGCCTTCTTGATTGTATGTTAAGGAAGCTCAGCCAGTGCTTTTCCTTTCTTTTGGGACAGACTCACTCTTAACTTGTTCAGAAATGCTTGCAGTCAGCCATGACACCTTTTCCTAAGTCACATCCTAAAGGTAAGAAATATTTATTTTAAAAATGTAGGTATGCTGTTTGAATCAAGAATCACCCCTTTATCAGCCACGTATCATATGCCTGGAGAAGGGGTCCTGCGTGGCACCAAAACTTTGCACTTAACACTGTGAAGTGATCACAGAGTAAACATATGCACTTTATTGCAAGGATCCTTGGTGTGCTGGTGACATACTGTATATTTTGACCTATGCTGTATGAATGGGACCACAACAACAACACATAGTGGGGTTTTTTCAAATTTGACTGCAAAAGAGGAAATACTATACACCTTCCTAATGTCTGAATAGGATTGGTTGCTATTAAACAATGCTGGGTATTAAAAGTGAACAGAGTTTTACCTTTTTTCACTAACATAAAAGGGTAAAGAGGTGTTCAGGTTGAACACTCAGTCATGTGCAAAGCAAATGAAAATAATGGATTTCTGCTACAACATCACTGGCTGACTGAGGTCAAAACCCTAAATTGTTTTTTTTTGTTTGCAAACTATTTTATTTGGTACGAAAGGTGGTACAAAAAATTTTTGACATATGCCATAGAAAGATATAATACAGGTATTTTACATCCAAGATAAAACAAGAAAACCCTAAATTGTTAAAGTGGTAGTAAACCCACTTTTTTGTTTTTTACCTACAGGTAAGCCTGTAATAAGGCTTACCTGTAAGTGCTGTGAATATCTCTTAAACCTGCACTGTTTAGGAGATAATCAGAGTGCATGCAGCCGGTGACGTCACAGGCACATGTGCTCTGAAAGTCGAGCATACCGTGCCGGACCTTTAGAGCCTGTGCCATAAAAAGCATGCGAGGGAGTGAAGTCATCGTGCCCCCAGCCACTCATGTATCCAGAGGCCGTGAGCCCAGAAGAAAGACCGGAAGATGGAAGCCCTCTCAGCGGTGACAGCACAACGCTGCAGGGCTTCGTTTTAACCACTTGCCGATCACCCGCCACAGATGTACTGCGGCAAGGTTGCTCGGCTGCGCAAATCACCGTATTGGTACAGCGAGTTGTGCACTAGCTTTCGTGTTCCAGCTCCGATTGACCAGCGGGGGAGCCAATCAGCGGGTCCAACAGACTCGATGTCTGACGGCCGCCTGCGATCATTTCCTGCAGAGACAGAACGGGGATCTGCCGAAGTAAACAAGGCAGATCCCTGTTCTGTCAGGGGATGACACTGAGATGACACTGAGATCTGTCTTCATACTAAGCAGGAAGACAGATCTGTGTGTTCCCCAGTCACACAGTCCCCCATACAGTTAGTAATCACAAACAGGGAACACAGTTAACCCCTTGATCGCCCCTGATGTTAACCCCTTCCCTGCCAGTGTCATTAGTACAATAACAGTGCATATGTTTTAGCACCGATCACTGTAATAATGCCACTGATTCCCAATAAAGTGTTAAAAATGTCAGTTAGGTGTCCGATCTGTCCGCCGCAATTCCACTAAAAATCACTGATAGCTGCCATTACTAGTAAAAAAATAAATAAGAAAAATGCCATAAATCTATCCCCTATTTTGTAGACGCAATAACTTTTGCGCAAACCAATCAATATACACTTATTGTTTTTTTTTACCAAATATATGTAGAAGAATACATATTGGCCTAAACCGTTGAATAAATACTACCGCTTTAAGTGAATAGCCTCTACTTCTTTAGTAAATCAATCCCCAGTGGGGTTGAGGAGATGGGGTTGTTCACTTAAAGAGGTTGTAAACAACCAAAAAAAAATCCAAAAAAATAAAAACCTGCAAGACAAAGGAATAGTGGGCTAGTATGCATCACATACTAGCTCATTATGAAATACCTTAGAACGATGCCCTCAATCGGCACCAGCACACAGCTGACAGAGCCGACATCTTTCCTGGAGTTACTTCTGGGTTCGCACTGTGATTGGCCGGAGCCGCAATTACGTCACTCCCGCGCATGCCCGTGGGAGCCGCTGGTGACGGCGCAGGCCCTGAAGAAAGGCTGTTCCTTCAGTGCACATGCTCTGATGACCTTGGCGGCAGCATATATAGTAAATATATCCTAAGTGGTGCAAGTTTAGGAGACATTTACAGTACCTACAGGTAAACCTTATTATAGACTTACCTGTAGGTACAATTAAAGAGGAAGACTTTACTTATTCTTCTTTAAGAGAATGTTCACTTAGAGTTTACATTGCTATGGTTCAGTTAGCTTAGTAAATGAGTTAATAATGTTCAATTTGAATAAACAAAACAAAACCTGCAAAGGAAAAGATAAAAACAGTTTTTCTGCTTACATCTTTAATGAATTAACCCAGTTGTTGAATAAAGGTCTGAGGTTACAGAACCTGCTGAGTATCAATTAGACCAAGAGCTAAACTACATCTCTGCCCCACTAATCCCTATCTGCCAGGTGTAGGCATGGTGACCATAAAATCACAGCACTGAGTAGCAGAATGGACCATGATAAAATCACCTTTACACAACGGCAGAACTACCTGCAGCGTAGCCCATGAGGCCTGGGGCAGTGGGCTAGTAAGGACAAGGAGGAATCAGCTCAGGAAACAGAAAACAACTGCTCTAGGCCCACCACCAGTAGCAGTTAGCAGACACAGGGGTTGAATTACTAAAGGCAAATAGACTGTGCACTTTGCAAAGTTCAGTTGCTCCAGAGCTTAGTAAATGAGGTAAATCTTCACTTTGAAACGAATACCCAATCACGTGCAAGGAAAAAAAAAAAAACAGCATTTTTGCTTGCACATGATTGGATGATGGAAGTCAGCAGAGCTTCTGCTCATTTACTAAGTTCTGGAGCAACTGCCTTTGCAGACTGCAAGTGCACATTTGCAAAATGTAAATTTTATTAGCTTTTAGTAAATCAACCTCATAGTGTATGCTGTTAAGACAGCCATAGACAGTTCGGACCTCAGATAGTTCAGCAGGAACTGGCCTAGAATCAAACCACGTATCAGCTGGCTGATTGTAGCCAAGTTGATCCATTGATCGACTTGGGTACAACCAGCAGGTTGTATTTTTAGGATGCGATTATTGCAAGCGGCAATAGCTGCTAGCAGTAATCACTGTATTCTCCCAGCAAAATCCGACAACAAATGTTCGATGGAGCATACACACAGTCAGACTTTCAGCCAACAAGCTCACATCCAACATTTGTTGTCGGAAAATCTGATCGTGTGTACGGGGCATTACTCTTTAAGTACCTGTTGCTGCCTGCCATCAATGGTGCTATAGGCACTGTGTGATAGATTACCACCAAGGTGAGACCCTAGAAATGGATATATATCACACAGCAAAAAAGTACAAAAAAATACATTACATAAATGTATGGTAGACTTCTTGGATATTATTAAGAGCCCAAGATAGCAAACTGACTGCTTTGGCTTCAGCAGATCCATAATGAGGGGCTTCCTGTTGTTAGAAGGCAGTGCATTATAAAAAAGGCATTCATTTTACTACATCACCCAACGCCTAAAAAGTTATGGTAGAATATGAAAAGTCATCTGTATTGGGCCTGAATTACTAAAAGAGAAGAGAAAGTTCACTTAGCAAAGGGAAGCTGTTCATATTCATATTTTATACCCAATGATGTGCAAAAAAAGGCATAGGATATACATATACTTGCACATGATTGTAAGATCAAAATGAACACAGCTTCACCCTTACCGCCCAACTGTCTCTCTTTTGGAACAAAATCCCTTTTCACTCTTTCTTCCTCAGTTGTCCTTCATTTTGGCCTGATGTATGAGGTTTGTCCATAAAGTATCCAGCAATGTAATATGAAAAATTGGTAGCGATTTAAAGCCAATTAGCCAAGAAGTCATTAGTAATGATGTTCCTTCTGCTCTGGTAGCAGAAGCCATGGAACTTATTTTGCCATGGCAAATTTCATGCCAAGATCCTGCATCAAAATCTCAGACACAGTAGTTTTTGGAATCCCCAAGTCAGGTTCTAAATCTCGCAGACTCACTCTGTCGGTCCCCGTTCTTTCGCTGATCAAGTTCAACTTTCTCCGTAGTTCCTTGTTGCAGGCCTTCCAGACAGTGGATCACTTTCAACAGATTCTTTAACATTTTTGAAGCAGCTTTTGTGCCACACTTTTATGTGTGCTGCACTCATTGCATCGTCCTTGAAGGCCTTCTGAATCATCCAAATAGTTTTTGCAGAGGAATGTTCAAGCTCAACACAAAATTTGATGCAGATTCTTGGTTCTACTCACTCAAGCATTTTGAATGTGATGGCCACACAGTGTACATGCTCACTCAACGGTGTCTAGCTACCCCAATAACTAGTACAGAGAAGTCATCCTGGTTCATGCATGCGAAGTCCAGTCTACTCTTCTTGGCTGCCAGGTTACACCAATGTCACGCAAACTGTATATATACAGTTCAAAAAGTGAAAAACACAAAACACATACAGTACACTGTAATCTTACAGATTACATTACTGTACAAATTATTTCACCCCCCTTTTGTCCCTAATGCTTTGTCCCGTGCCCTGCCTGCAGTTTTATATTATATATATACTGTTCTTTCTGCCTGGAAACTTGAGAATGTCCATAGCAACCAAAAAGTGTCCCTTTACGTCAAAAGCGGTTTTAGACCAGCTAGAAAACAGCGATAATAAATTAGAATCACTTGCAGAATTGAGCGATAGTGATTTGTGGGGATATAAGGCTGGATTCACACCTATGCATTTTTAGTGCTTTTTGCATTCTGCAGATTTGCACTACAGAACGTGTTCCATAGGAAACCATGTTAAATGGACTGTAGTGCAAATCTGCAAAATGCAAAAAGCACTAAAACTGCATAAGGCCTCTTTCACACGGATGATCCGTATGTCCGTTTTTCATCCATCCGTTTTCGGATGAAAAACGGACATACAGTCATCCCTATGGAGCGTCGGATGTCAGCGGTGACATGTCCGCTGACATCCGACCCGCTCCGATCCGAAAAGTGTAACGGAGGAAAAACCTACTTTTTCCTCCGTTTTCGGATCGGATCGGATGACGACGGACACTACGGACCGTCATCATCCGATCCCCCCATAGGGGAGAGCGGCGCTCTGACAGGTCCGTCGCTGCACAGTGTGCAGCGATGCACCTGTCATCTTCCTGCTCAGCGGGGATCGGCGGAGCTATCCCCGCTGAGCAAGCGGATGTTCACGGGGCGGATCATGACTGATCTGCCCCGTGTGAAAGAGGCCTAAGTGTGAATCCAGCCTTAGTTAGCAAACACTGAAAGTGACGACAGCGACAATTCTGCAACTGAGCAAATTTCAGTGTTTTTGATTTGATTGCATTATTGAATACATTTTATTATTATTATATTATTTGTTATAATTATTTATAGTTATTTATTATATTATAATTTATGATTTCGTGTTTCAAACTTTATCATACCCAGGATGTCTACTAGACTCTTGGACAGATTTAAGTGAGTTATTCCTAAGAATTACAGGCCTACAATATAAAACGTCAAATTTCCATGCAAATCAATGTACCGCTTTCAGCATAAAAAATCTGACATAATTACAGGCCTACAATATAAAACACCAAATTTCCATGCAAAACAATGTACCACGTTCAGCATAAAAAATCTGACATAATTACAGGCCTACAATATAAAACACCAAATTTCCATGCAAAACAATGTACCGCTTTCAGCATCAAAAATCTGACATAATCATACCGCCAGGGAGGTTAACTATCAAAAATGTTTTACTGCAAAACCTTTAAATTATTCTATTGGTGGTTTTGAAAATCCAAAATAAAGAAAAAAATAGGTTAAATCATTTATTTTTGTGCATTAATCCTTATGGTCCATGTTACTGAAGACATGGCAGTGGTATATAATCTGCCTATATATTTCATACTATAATGTGTCCCTCTTTCTCATCTCACAAAGTTGAGAGGTATGCTTCACCTAATTCACTAACCTTAGTGAACAACTACCATATGAGCAACAGACAGAAGAAATAAGCAAAAAAAAACACAGGCACACAAACATTTATGTGTATTTAATACATGCGTCAACATGCAAGAACACACAAAGAAAATGAATAAGCTATTGCGCCGACTAGAACCCAACCATCATTTAGGGGGGCACATAAGAGGGCCAGGAGAGTGGTAGGGAACACCAGGTAAAGTGGATGTAGCTCCTCTCAGATTAGGTCTTAAGATCCTAATGCACATATAAAAAAACAAACACAATCTCCATCTAGGCGTCTCCATCTAGGTGTAGCGATTTATTTAAAAAAGTATAAAAGACAATAAAAATGCACTTACTAGTTAAAAAGTGGATTAAGGCTTCTCAAAAACCTATATAGACCTCCATAGGATCACCATGACGCTGCAGAGCTCTGCAGGCATGTGGCTAGTTGAAGAAGAGTTCTTGATGGAAGTGCAGCTGTGTAGCCACATCCCCTCCACTTCCTGTGATCATCACCCAGCCGAGAGAGGTGCTGTTTGGAGCCGCAGCCGCCATCTTGCTACTTCTGGAAGCTGCTGTTGCTTATGTTCCAGCCTGAAGCCTGACAGCTGCACTTCCAGTAGCCTCCCTGACGGTATTCCCGAGTGTGGCTCGGGGTTAAATTTCAGCACCATTAGCGGTAACCCCCAGCCAAACTCGGGATTACATCTCAGGATCCTGGTGCAGGTTATTTACTTTGTCCCCAGGATCCTGCGATGTCCCCTCGTGGTGTCTGCGGGCTCCATCCGCTGCCCGAAGCCTCTCTGTGCCAGGCTCCGTTCCCTGCGAGCGTCACGACGCACGGGGGTGGAGCCTGGCGGCAAATTTAAAAAAATGTAAAAATCATAAAACATACAGTACTGTAATCTTACAATGGGCAGGAGCGGTTTAGGAGTGGGCTTTCACACTGAACAAACAGCGGAGGCTGTTTAGGGGCGGTTTGCAGGCGCTATTTTTAGCGCAATAAGGCCTGCAAATCGCCCCAGTGTGAAAGGGGCCTAAGTGACTTGGTAAGGCATGCAAGCTTGTTACATTGCTAAGCTTGTAGCTAAATTGTGAAAATTGGAGCAATGATAAGCCATGGGGGGTTGATTTACTAAAACTGGAGAGTGCAAAATTTAGTGCAGTTCTGCATAGAAAGGAATCATCCTTTTTTTTTTTTTTTTTTTTTTTTTTTAAAGCTTAATTGAACAAGCTAAAGTTAGAAGCTGATTGGCTACTATGCACAGCTGCACCAAATTTTTGCATTCACCAGTTTTAGTAAATCAACCCCCAAAGTGTATCACCTCACTTTGTCACCTGTCCTGGACACATGAGATAGAGAATCAGTATATAATCCCTCCTCTGCATTTTAATTGGCTCCATTTTTAAAAAAAATAGCAGCCTACTGATAAGATTAAGCAATGGTTATTTTGAGTGTTATAGTAGTAAATATTATGCTAATGCTAATTGTATTAATGTTTTGTGTTTTCATTGTTGTTATTTTGTTATTATTGAGTTTTAGCAATTATGAAGCTAAATTTCTGAAGGAGTCATGTAGTTAATATTTGCTCGCTTTAAACCCTTAGCTATATAAAGGGAAGAAAGAAAGAAAGAAAGAAAGAAAGAAAGAAAGAAAGAAAGAAAGAAAGAAAGAAAGAAAGAAAGAAAGAAAGAAAGAAAGAAAGAAAAAGAAAGAAATTATATATATCTGTGAAAAGTCGTCAATACTGCAGGATAGAATTTTACATTTGAAATGTTGTCCCTCCAAGGCTTGGCTGCCAGTACTAGACCTCCATGCAGGCAGCCCCCCCCCCCCCCCCACTCCATCATGTGAGGAAGATTACTCCCCTCTGGTACCCACAGCCCCGGGGAATATGAGCTGGGGGGAGATCCTGAGATCTGTCAGTCAAAGCCTCCTGTAAACAGGTCACCTTATAAAGCAAATGAGCATTAGCTCAGCTTCTTCCCAGTTGTTTCTAGTTCAATGCACCAATAAAATCCCATGGAAATGATCATTCATACCTACTGGAAATGATCCAGAAAGCTGTGTAAGTGCAGCAATGTTACAATGTTACACTCTTACTGGGCTTCATTCATGACAGTCAAATTCAGCTGACTCCCAATTGCCCCGGTTTTCATTCCTGACCCCCAAAACTACCAGGCAATGGAGAGATCTGACCGGTGTACATTATTCTAGCGTGCCATTTGTACAGAACTGACAATGTAAATTATAATCTGACAGTGCACAGTATGATCTGTGATCTGACATTGTACAGTATGTACAGATCTGACAGTATGCAATATGATCTGAGCGTTTACAGTTATGATCTGGTAGTGTACATTTGTACAGTTCTGACAGTGTAAAGTATTTACATCCATGTACTTCCAGCCAATGCAGTGATCTGACAGTGTACAGTATATACACCATTGTACTGCAGAGCAGAGATCTAACACTGTGCAGTATCATCTGACAGTGTACAATATGATCTGATGGTACACAGTATGATCTGACAGCGTACAGTATAATCCAACAAAGTGCAACATGATCCAACATATGTACAGTATGATCTGACAGTATACAATATGATCTGACAGTACACAGAATCATCCAGGGACATGCGGTGAGGTCAGTGGCTGGTGAGGCACTGGCTAGATTTAGAGCCAGATACACACAGGTTATATACACCGCAATCATTAGAGTGAGAGCAATAATTCTAGCACCAGACTTCCTCTGTAACTCTAAACAGGTAACCTCTACAAAATTTGAAAGCGTTGTCTATGGAGATTCTTCAGTATTGAAGTTTGGAGCCATTCCACAAGTGTGCGCAATTGTAAAGTGTGACATGTTATGTATCTATTTACTCGGTGTAACATCATCTTTCATAGTATGCAAAAAAACCGGGCTAACTTAGTCTTTTTTTTTTATTCTTATAACAGTTTCTTTCCAAAAAAAACGTGTTTGAAAATTTGCTGCACAAATACCGTAACATAAAAAGTAGCAACGACCGCCATTTTATTCCCTAGGGTGTCTGCTAAAACATTATATTTAATGTTTGGGGGTTCTGAGTAATTTTCTAGCAAAAATATTATGATTTTTACATGTAGGATAGAAGTGTCAGAATTGGCCTGGGTGGCATGGAGTTAATTACCATAAGTAATATACAAATAATTATTATATACTATTTTTAAGGTAATTTACTATATTTTCAAAAACTGTACTCAAGCAGGTGGCTTAACCGAAAAATTACTGAAGTTTGAAGTTATAACTTCAACCCAGTAATTTCACAGTAAATAGATAAAGAATAAATGATTATCTTATAACATTATAGCATAATAATAATAAGATTTAGCTTGAATATAACAGTACCTTTTTAGCAGCAGCAGATTCTCATTCTGCCTCTTAACTGTGTGAGAAAAACATGGGATTGTGGGTAAATGTTATACCCATAAACCTATGTTTTTTCCTTGTAGTTAAGAGGGCTGTAGTTTAGACACATGCCCCCTTCTATGACACTGCAATGAGAGGCCAGCCTCCACTGCAGCATTTCTATTGGACAGCTTGGGCCAATGGTGCTTTACCATTGGCCCAAGGCTCCAAGCTGTCCATTGAGCTCAGTGCCTCTGACAAGAAGTGAGGGGAGTCACTCTGAGATCATCCTCTTAGTCTGCTGCAAACAGTGTGCCATCTTGTATTTAAAGTGGCTGCTCTGTATGTAGCTTCTGACAGGCTGCACAAGGAGCCCTGTATCTCTGAAACCATAGATGATAGGAGCCCCAAATTTTGACCAGTGGTGGGGCAGGTCTTCAGCTACCTACCCCCCAGGTCACAGAGCTACGACCCTCAAAGTGGATTTTTTTTGTTTGTTTTTTGTTTTTTAGTTTTGTAATGTTCATGACATTCTCTGCCTCATCTGCCTCCCCTGACTGCATGTCCCTGGAATGATTTGACAATGTACAGTATGATCTGGCAGCGTACAGTATGGTCTGATAGTGTACAGTATGATCTGACAATGTACAGTATGATCTGATAGTGTACAGTATGAACTGACAATGTACAGTATGATCTGATAGTATACTGTATGATCTGATAGTGTACAGTATGATCTGATAGTGTACAGTATGAACTGACAATGTACAGTATGATCTGATAGTGTACAGTATGATTTGATAGTATACTGTATGATCTGATAGTGTACAGTATGATCTGACAATGTACAGTATGATCTGACAATGTACAATATGATCTGATAGTGTACAGTATGCTCTGACAATGTACAGTATGAACAGACAATGTACAGTATGATCTGACAATGTACAGTATGATCAGACAATGTACAGTATGATCTGACAATGTACAGTATGATCTGAAAATGTACAGTATGATCTGATAGTGTACAGTATGATCTGATAGTATACAGTATGACCTGACAATGTACAGTTTTATCTGACAGTGTACAGTATGATCAGACAATGTACAGTATGATCTGACAATGTACAGTAAAATCTGACAATGTACAGTATGGTCGGACAGTACACAGTATGATCTGACAATGTACAGTAAAATCTGACAATGTACAGTATGATCTGACAATGTACAGTAAAATCTGACAATGTACAGTATGGTCGGACAGTACACAATATGATCTGACAATGTACAGTATACAGTACGCTCATTAGTGTATTAAAAACTATGCAGCTTCCCGGCCGCTCCTTCTCCTCACCCGTCTGGACTGCATTAGTAATTTTATAAAGCCTCAAACAAATTAAATACAAGGTCGCTGGATAATTAACAGTACAGAATTCCCTTCTCGCCCATTAAAATACTTCATCGCTTTTATTTCACTTTCCTCCTGCCAACCACAACAGTCCATAGGCAAAACTTCCACAAGATTGTCCAGTGTGCTGATCCATCCTCCCTCTCTGTGCAGAGCAGATCAGCCGACCGCACTATACACCGACCTACCTGGGATGATGGGGCTCTGCCAGACCATAACTGTTAGCAGTATGAATAATCGTTTTTATTATTATTGTTATTATTATTTATCATTGTTATTACTTCTTAAAAAATAGGCTTATTACTAATAAAATAACGATAACAGAATTAAGTGATCTAGCTAATATTACAATATATTCAGCTATAGTTTTCAGTCTGGTCAGTAATGATGATGATGATGTTTGTAGTAGTAATAATGACAAAAATAATAATAATGCAAAAAATATTAACAATAATAATACTAATAATAAAAATTCTACTACATCTACCACTACTACTACTACTACTAATAATAATAATAATCATCATAGTCATCATTGTAATTATAATAAAAAAAAAAATAATATAATTTTGTCAGTCTTTTCTGAAAAAGTGATACCAATCACTTTTGGTATATTAATCATCATGATCATCATGTTTGTCTCTAAATACAGTTTACATATGTCTATTATTTCAGATTTCTTGATAACTATGGCTAATTTGATACTGTATACAGTTTTCCTCCTACCATTATCAGGAAGCTGCAGAGTATTATCTGCATTGGGTGTCATATGGGGCCCCCAAAGACTAGGCTGTCACATGGTCAGATTGCTCCCCTTGAGCCTGCACACCCCTTCTTCTGGCAGCCCCTAATTGTCCTGCTTTGCTCTGAAGTTCCATTGCTGGGGGTCGGGGCCAGCAAGCAAGCACCATCTGCGTTTTAATGAGTTACTTCATGTGCCAACAGTAATTTTCTTACAATAAGCTAAAGTCCTGTCTGATCTTGTGACCATAACAAGAAAAGCAAACTGGTGTACAAACATGTTTTCCTCCCCCTATTTAAACGCTTGGAGACAAGCAAAACAGCACTTAAATATACCCTAAAATGATCTCATTAAATGTAACATGTAAAGGAAACTAACCAGAGCAAAGTCATACTTATGCGTCAAATAAATCAGTATGCAGAACAAGGGCTCCATCAGCATGTGGATGAAAACTTGTGATGGACTGACACATCACTAATATTTCCACCTTCCATCCCTAGCAATAGATGCAACAGGGTTACTATAACCCTTTGGGGCACATTTATCCCTGTCCATATTGATTCAAATGACAGTGAAAACTCCTTCCCAAAGGTTTAGTGAAAATGCTGTTCACCTAGTTGTCATGCTCAGTGCCCTTTACCTACATACTTTTGCTAATTGGTGTCCCTCATTCCCATCTCAGAAAGTTGGGAGGTATGGTGCTACTACGCAGAAGTGATAACCACTTTACTTCTGTGCTTCCCTTTTACTAGTGTCTTCACAAGCCGCAGCATCTCCATGGATCATGCTTTTGGTCAGCAGATCTTGTGACCACCATCACATGGCCCTGGCTAGACACCTTAGGATATAGACCAATCGCATTTCCATTTTCTAACCGATCGTACTAGCTGTAATGGCTGTAATTGGCAGCAACTCCCCTTGTCAGTCCCAGTGTGCTTTCTAAGGAGGGCCCTCAGAGCAGCTTTAGGATGTCCAAGGCCCCGGTCACACCAGAGCATAGCGGAAATGCATGCAGAAAGATATTTTTTTGCGCATGTATCTGCTACACTCAAAAACTGCAGCAAAAGGCAGAACTCCCTTTGTGTGCCATTCAATCTAAAGCTGCATTCACACATTCATTTTTTTTCCCGTGTTTTTCTCACAACAGTGTTGGGCAGTTCATTCACTTGAACAGCTGCTCTATGCAAGAAAAACGCAGCAATGTAGGTACCCCTTTTTAGAGCTGACTTTTTTGTGTATATGTCATGTGACAAAGTGCCCATTTTTTGGCACATTTAGGGTGCCATTAGAATGAATGGTACCCAACTGCGTATTCTGCATTTTGCCACCTTTTTTGAGTGTAGCAGAAATGCAAGTTTCCACTACACTCAGGTGTGAACGAGGCCTTAATGGCACCCCAAATGCAAACCCCCCCCCCCCAAAAGATTGCATTTTGTCACACAACAAAACGCGCAAAAGAAAAAAGTAAAAAACACACTCTTCATAAATGTTTCCACACGCAGGGCAGCCCATTCAAGTAAATGGGCTACCCTACACTGTCACGTAAAAAAAAAAAAACATTTAGGAAAAACACACATGCAGAAACATGAGTTTTGAATGTAGGGTTCCTATCTCTAGATGTAAATTCTGCAATAATCATGCCCTAGGCATTAGAACCACCATAGGTTATGGGGCCTACTAAGACTGTTTTCACAGTATTTACATGGGGCAAATAATAGCATCATGTGAAAAAGAGATTCTACTTTTAAAGTGTTACTAAACCCACAACAGTAAAAAACAGTCTGTATACGCAGTAAAGCATGCTCGCTATACTCACTGTGGAACCTAAGGTTAATCTTCTGCATTGTGCAAAAAGGCTGTGTGATCCTGTATGCACAAATCCTCGTCTTCTTCCACTGACTCCAAAACATGTCTGGATAAGACAACGTTACTGGAGTCAGGCTGCACATGCTCAGTTTGATGTGTATAGCTAGAGAGTTTTTTTTTTTTTTTTTTTTTTTATGGGAGAGTGCATGTGATCAGTACAGGGCCAGACAGAGGGTCAGGAGTCCTGCATCCTGATAGGACAGCCAGTGCAGTCTGAAAACTCCTCCTACGAGCTTTAATCAGGCACTGATAGAAGTCACAAGACTGATAAATAATGCTGATGAGAAAAGGTATTTGGCAGTTTATATTTACTAGAATGATTGCATTTCTATGTTCTGTGTACTGTGGGAGACCAGATATAGACCCCTTTCACACTGGGGCAGTTTTCAGGTGTTTTTCAGGCTCTTTAGCGTTAAAAAAAGCACCTATAAAGCGCCTGAAAGAAGCTTCATCTGCAATCTCAATGTGAAAGCCCGAGTGCCTTCACACTGCGACCCCTTTCACACTGGGGCGTTTTAGCATTAAAAAAAGCGCCTGTAATGCGCCTCATCTGCAATCCCAGTGTGAAAGCCCAAGTGCTTTCACACTGAGGTGCTGCGCTGGCAGGGCGTAAAAAAAAAGTCCTGCAAGCAGCTTCTTTGCAGCGCTTAAGCTGCTTGCAGGACTTTTTTGATGCCCTGCCAGTGCAGCACCTCAGTGTTTTGGGATTGCAGATGAGGCTTATTTGAGGCACTTTACAGGCCCTTTTTTTTACGCTAAAGCGCCTGAAAACCGCCTGAAAAATGCCCCAGTGTGAAAGGGGTCATAGTGAAAGCAGGGTCCCAGGCTTAGTAACACTTTAATGAGTGAAATTTCAATTATCCATACAACTGCAAGTATCAGCCATGTTAGATCAATTACCAACTGGCAGCATTTGTCAGCTACAAAAAAGAGCAGTTTGACATGAGCATTCTCAAGGCAACATGAGGCAACATACTATTAAGTTCCAAAGAGTTCCAAATAGTTTGTTAAATCAAAGAATAGCACAATAATCTGTCAAATGTAATACCCTCTGAAACATGTTGCATCAGCAAAAGGGGGACAGTGGTTGCAATTTGAAACTCGTCAATAAGGATAGATGGACACTTAATTCAGGGCAACTTGATACTAACATTGGCCACATTCCCCTACCATCCTGTTCATCCTTCAGAGGCAGGAGTCTTAATACTGTGCAAGCTCCATGTCAGATGGTGTTCAAACTTACATATGACTATTGATTCCTCATGTGACAGTGTATGAGCCTGCCAATTGGCTGCTCAGGCCCAAAACCTGCATTCTTGGAGGAGATCATGTGGTCCCTATACCCAAAAGCACAGGGTATTTTTTGATGGTTCCACCAGAGGGGCAGAGTGGTGAGACAACAAAGGTGAGAATACACAGGTGGTGGGGGAAGGTGTTCTTTTAAGAGAACCTGTCATTTTGCATTAAATGGGCAAAAATGGGCAAAATATCAGTCTCCTTATGGAAAAGCTGGTCAATCGCACAGAAAAGCCTCCAACATTACCCCAAATATAAAAGAGCACCCCTTTGGCCCAAAATAATTGCATTCAATGACCTTTACAAAACTGGAATATATGGTGCTGACATTCAGAAGCTGCTTGTGCCCAAGGCCAGTGTCAAAGGATGCATCCTCTGGTGTAAGAAGAACAAGACTTGCACCACTTTTCATAGGAACTTGAACCATTTCACCCAGATATTAACATCCAGATGTGTTCATCCTAAAGAAAATCCAAAGTATACTTTTAAATCACTGTTTGTTGTCAATTATTAGATATGGTGAGGGATCCACAATCCGACAGCCAACCATCTCATAGGAGTCATGATTGCTGTAAATGGTGATATAATGCCCAAAAGGTATTAAGCCAATTTAGAAAATCAAGTGGTGTCAACACCGCTTGGTGTGATGTCTTCATATTCCATAGCTAAAGCTATATAAAATAAGGAGTGGTTTATTGAATGATTGAATGAAGTTAAACATCATGAAAATTTTGTTGAGCATTCGGAAGAGCTCAATGTAAAGCAGATTTCTACCGCCTTAATCTCATCAAACAACTGTAGACATTTTTCTTGAATAATTGCGCAAAATCCTACTAAATATAGTTCAAAATTAGTATGGCAACATTCCAGGATTCAAGTGTTTAAAGTAAAACTAAAGGCAAGACTTTTTTTTAGTTTCAGATAGAGTGAAGAGGAATTAGGACACCTGTCAGTTTTTATTGCTGTCTATGTCCCGTTATGGAGATTCACCCTCTCTATTTGTCCTGTTTACTATTATCATTAAAAGTACAATTAAAAGAAAATCCAAAATTTTGGGTTGTCCCCAGAAAAGTAATAGAGGGGAAATCTTCCAATGGCGACACTAGTTCTGGTGACCTGGGAGTCCCCAAGGAATTGCCCTAACTTGCAGCAATTTCTTCCCACTTCCTGTTTGGCTATGGGACAGGAAGTGAAGAGAAATCTTCAAAATGGGACACAGATGGCGAAAAATATCGGACAGGAGTTATAACTCTTACTTGCTCTATCCAAAATGAAAAGAAAATGTCTTGCTTATAGTTCTATAGTTCAAATGGTGGTCCTTTGTGTTAGGTTATTGACCTCTATATATTTGTAAGGTTCTTTTCTGCTATTTTGTTCAATCTCTGTATCCATATTGGATGTTTATTAGAGAACAGGGAAGAGGTAATGATAGGGAAAACTTCATACAATTATAATAAACTCTACAGCCCTCCCTTAAACATTTACTGCCTGTATGGCACATGCCTGCTGGGCCTATATAGATGAAGAGGCATTAGTTACATGTCATACAGACTTGTGCCCAATAGTCTCTAGGATCCTGAATGGAGTGGGCCATTTGAATTTGAAGCAAGAAAATAGATCCTCATCAGCATAAAGTACAAATAGAATTTATAATTCAGACATTTTCAAGGCCAAAAACAATCAGCCTCTCCCTTCTTTTAACGCTTGCTATGGATGGACACAAATAAAAGTCAACTATAAAACCCATTTTTCCTTGGAGTAAACAAGGGTTAGATGCTACTGTGGTTCTTGTTTTCAGTTCTTGTGATGAGAAAAACACATGTACAATAAAAGGATAGTACTAATTTTTGTTAAGGATTTCAGTCACCCATTCTCCAGCATACTATCTCTATTATATGGAAACTTGACTACGCTCAGGCCCAGTAATGACATATTATGCACACCCTCACTGACCTCCATATTTTTCATAGTTGCATATGCATTGCAATGGCCCAAGTGTCTATGCCTTGAAAAGACATACCTGATGCCTCCCTTATCTTGAAGGAACAATATCAACTAAATGTACAGATCCAACCTGGTCAATCTACTTTTTCCCCAGAGAACAATCAGATACGGGTACCTACTTTAATCTCATGATGCCTATAAACATTGTCAATGATCATTGTCAAATGTGGTCCTTAAAGTTCCTTTAGGTAAGGCTGTGTTTACCATAAGGCACTTGTTCGTACCCAGCTAAGGCATCACCAAAACACAACATTTACAACGTTGGCATTTTTGTCTTTTCTTTCTCTTGCCTGTCCACCTATAGATACTTTATAATAGAGCTAAAAAGAAGGACTTCATGAACTACTGAGATTAGTCACAAGACTCTCTTTTAATAAAAATCCCAATATCCTCTGCATCCTCTTCCCTTGCTTCTTGGTGAACTACATCTAAAGCTAAGCCATTTTTTCTTTTTTGGATAGAGTATGGAATGGTTGAAACCAGTGTTGGGGTTTTATTTTACTATCTGTGTACCATTCAGGAAATATCCCCTAACTTCCTGTCCTGCAATGCAAGAGGAAGTGAGAGGATTTCCCTCTAAAGTGAAGGAAATCCCCTGTTAAATAGTTGTCCCCATTGGAACATTTCCCCTCTATTCCTGTTCTGGAGACAACTCAAAAGTTTAGCATATACCTACTTTCAGTCCTGGTGACAATGGTCACTAGAGCAAAATAAAAGAGTAAATATCCCTAGTGGGGACACAGATAGCAATAAAACCCTTCCCTACTCCAGTCAAAACTTCAACAAAAAAATATAGCCTTAGATACATTTTAATGATAGCTTCCCAGCTTCACATTTTAGTGTTAGGTTTTGCAGTAACATTAATGTACAATTAAAGCCCCCCATATGACAGTCTAAACTGTAACTAGAATCTTCAGGGCCCCGGTGAAGAAACCATGAAGGGCCCCCTGACCATCGACCCCGGGGCCCTTACCTCTGTTTCAAGGGTCCTTCATTTCAATAGGTGTCGACTTAATCAATGATACTCAAGTCTCAGTGACAAAAAAAAAAGGTTCCTGCACTACTTTTCTGCAACTTTGGTGCAATTTAAGTGCCATTCAATGTTAAAACACAAAAGTGGCACGCAAGTTGCAAACAAGTCCCAAGCAAGTTGCACAACCTTGGGAACACAGCGGTGTGAACGAAGCCCAATACATTTCCCACGGAGAGATTTAGAACATGTTCTATATCTGAGTCCATCAGAAATGCCGACAGAAAAAGTTGGATGGGGCATACACACGGTCAGAATGTCCGACCGAAAGCTCCCATCGGACTTTTTCTGTCGGGAAGTCTGGCCGTGTGTACACGGCATTAAAGTCCCACAGCAGTGCCGCCCCACCACGGTGGCTAAACACCAGGGCCCAGTCGTAAGTGTGACCTTTGCGACCCTGGCAGCTCTGCCACTGGTCTAAACAGGTACTAAATCTGTCCCTTACATGCCCCCTCTTCCCAGACACTGCAGCTCACAGTGAGAGGGTTTCAGCAACCGAGGCAGTGCAACAGTTTTCATCACAATGTAGTGCAACCAAAGCACAGTCAATGTGAGAGTGCCCACTCCGCTCTGAATTCAGCAGAAGTGAAGCATTGTGTTGGCACCCCATCACAGAAACTTGAATTAGGAGGACTTCACTGGCTGGCTCAATAGGTATTTTTGGGACTTTGCAGTGGGACTAAGAGAAAGTGGTTGTATAATTAAGTGCTGCAGCAAATATTTCTTTCTAATGGGCTCCATAGTTCCACTTTAATTGTGGGGTCACGCCTGTAATATTGGCATTAATCTTCAAATGAGCTAAAATTGCTATGACCTCTACATACAACCCTGCCTGTAGGCATCTGCTAACTTTGCCTACATGATAATATATTGTGAAAATTTACAGGTAAATTGGAAGGACGCTTAACTACCATAGGAAATAATAGCGGTGCCCTTGCGTGTGCAACTTATGTGTATCTCCTACCTGACATCACATTTGGTGAGACATATGGGACAGGAGACAATTTGTAAAATGAAAGAACCATCTTGAAGAAAGAAGGACTTGACAACAATGCAATAATAAACATAATCAACTAAAATGCAATACAAAGCCAAAGACAAGGCTCATGCACATAGAACAAACAAATTATGCACCAGATATAATGTTTATGTTCAGATAACTTTCACATGCAAGTGACCCATTTCCATCCACAGCCAAAAGAATGCTCATTGAGGCCATCAAAAAAATGCAAGAGGGCTTTTATCTCATCCTGAAAAAAGAAACCTATCTAATTGAGTCGTTTTTTTGGAGGCTAATCTGTCTACAAACGGATTGACAGCCACCTCTCCCTGTGAAGCTCCCCATCCAGGAAGGAGGCATCCTGGCCTCACCAATTAGCTGGGAGGTGGGCAGTAAGAAGCCAGGACTTCACAGCAGCCGAAGTCCTCTTGAAGTTCTTGGGGACGTGCCATAGGCTGGTCCCCCCTTCATTACGGAAGACTAGACAATATTTGATATGTTATGACATGAACACTCAATTAGATCATGAGTTCAAATAGTCCAATCAGTGGCTTGATGCTAAGCAAAACTCAGAAGGTCCAGGACGAGGTCACAGCCTGTGACACATCAAATCACAATCAAGGAGTTAAAGTGAGGCTTTGGCTTAAGGGTCGTGGTGGCTGTGGAGAGTCTAGGCGAACATTCTCCCAAGCAACACCACATATTCCAATCTCATTCTAAAAAGAAAACTGTTCATTTACTAAAACTGGGGAGTGCAAAATTTGGTGCAACTGTGCATGGTATCAAATCAGCTTCTCACTTCAGCTTGTTCAATTAAACCTTCACCAAAAAAAATCTGAAAGCCGATTGCTTTCTTTGCAGAACTGCACCTGATTTTGCACTCTCCAGTTTTAGTAAATCAGCTCAAACTTAACTCAAACTTAAGAATGTGTGTATTCACAGAAATGCAAAATGTGAATGCAGGCTAATAGTTTTATAACGTACAATAACTTTTATGAAAATATCTAATAGTTATATGGTAGTTCATTGCATTTGATGACAATATCTAAGGGGTTGATTTATTAAAACTGGAGAGTGCACAATCTGGTGTAGCTTTGCATGATAGCCAATCAGCTTCTAACTTCAGCTTGTTCAATTAAGGTTTGACAAACAAAAAAAAAAACCTGGAAGCTGATTGGTTTCTATGCAGAGCTGAATTCAATTTTACACTCTTCAGTTTTAGTAAATTAACTGCAAATAGCTTTATAATGTTTCATAACCAACTATGACAATATTATTGTTCTGGGATGTTTCACAACCTTCTATCAAACCATCTACAGTTCTATGATATTATATAACATTGTATAAAAACATCTCCTATGACGTTTTTCGAGGAACTCTAATCTGATAGTTATATAAGGTTTCAAAACGTTCTATGAAACGATCTAGAATCTATGACAATACATAGCGTTCTATGAATATGGTGTATGACGTTTAAAAACGTTCCAGAAAAAAAAATCTAATAGTTCTATGACGTTTCATACTGTTCTATGAAAAGATAATTTTATGACGTTTCATAACATTCAGTGAAACGATCCAAGAGTTCTATGACATTATATAACATTCTATGTAAACCTCTGGTGTATGACATTTAATTTTTTTTTGTAAGAAAACATCTAATAGTTCTTTAACGTTTTAAAACTTTGTAAAAAAAAAAAAAAAAGAATGTAAGTTCCATGGCATTCTAAAAAATCACTAATCGTTCTATGGCGTTTGATTACATTCTATGAAGCCATCTAAAGAGTTCTATGACATTATAACATTCTTTGTAAACCTCTTGTGTATGACGTTTAAAAAACGTTGTAAAACATGAAAAATGTTCTATAACGTTTTATAACTTTGTACAAAAAATAAATAAACGTTCCACGACGTTCTAAAAAAAAACACTAATCGTTCTATGACGTTTCATGACGTTATATGAAGACATATTAAACAGTTCTATGACATCATATAACAGTGCAAGAAAATATTAGCTGTATATACATTAAACGCTATGCAATGCAATGCATTTTTTTATACAACGCTATGAAACGATTAGTTGTATTTCTAGAACTTCGTGAAACGTCTTGGAACGTTTTTTTTTTCTCAAAAAGTTATGAAAGTTTTAGAACGATTAGACATTTTAATAGAACGTTATGAAATGTCATAGAACTATTAAATATTTGGTAGAACGTTATGAAATGTCATAGAACTATTAGATATTTAATAGAACGTTATGAAATGTCATAGAACTATTAAATATTTGATATAACGTTATGAAATGTCATAGAACTATTAGATATTTAATAGAACGTTATGAAATGTCATAGAACTATTACATAATTTAATAGAACGTTGTGAGATATCATAGAGTTACTAGATGTTTCCTCGTTCTAGGACGTATCATAACGATTTTAATGTTCTGCAACTTTTCATAAAGTTACCAATATCCTATAACTATTCAGAACATTTCTGTGAAAATAAAGTACTTAGAAGTCTCTATTATATCTCATGTAGTTTCACAGAAAAAAAAAAAAAAAAAAAAACAGCAACAAAGTTCTATTACATCTCATAGGTTCCATTAAAAACAAAAAAGTTTTGTTACATTCCATACCCTTAAAAAATAGCCATATCCTATGAGGTTTGCCAAAATTCAATAATTTAAAAAAAGAGAGAGTTAGTTAAAAAAAACGGAAACAAAACAAAAACAACGTTCTATGACACTTGATAACGTTCTAAACTCAACATTCTAGGACGTTTCAGCGCTCTATGAATAAAAAATATCAACATTCAATACGTTTTATAACGATCTAAGAAATACTGAATCAAAGTTTATTACATTTTACAGCATTGTAAAAAAAAAAAAAAAAAAAAAAAAACAAGCGTCCTGTGAGGTTGAACAATAGTCTAAAACCCACAAAGCTCTATAGAAAAACCCAACTTAATAAAACCTACTATAACACATCGCACCCTTCCATAACTGATTTATATTATATTAGATCTGAATAGAAACGATGATAGGTCAATTAAAAGGCATCTGTCAAAAAATACTTCTCCCTCAAAAAAAAAAAAAAAAAAAAGAAAAAGAAAAGAAAAGCAAACACAAACTTGAAAAAAAGAGGATGCTCAGACGTCCTTTGATTGAAGCACGAATCCCATACATTATTGTAGTCTCAGCCTTTTTACCCCTGTAAGATAATGGCTGTCTCCCAGCACATCACAAAGCAAGCCCTTTGGGCAAACAAGTCTTAACTTAGTTTTTTTTTTTTTTTTTTAATGGAAACTGAGACTAAATAACCGGCTCATATAACTACAAAGAAACCATGTGGCTTTTCAAAGCAGAGTTTTGTCCTAAAATCAACATAAAATATAGTAAGTTAATTTACTCTCAAGAGCTTTCAGCAGCTAATGAACCCCACTGACACAGCCCAGCTTGCTCCACCTAGACCATCAGGTTGTCCTGGGCAGCCCCTATGGAGAGGTGGGCTGGAGAGAGGGGCAGTGAAAGAATTTACAACTTTTATTACAGCTCTGTTAATTAGTCTGCCTATAATGACTTACAGGGGAAAAAAAAACGAAATAAATACAAATCAATGGAAAGTATCACATTTTACGACTGGGATTAGAGTATAATAAAATATAATCACTCCTAGAATTAATTTCGGATACCATGCAATCTCTGAACACTTTAGGAACAGAATCTATAAATCAAAAGTCTGTGGCTGTGTAAGAGTTGTCGCATCTCGGATGATCCGGTGTGTACTTTATGGAGCTGTGTACATTGGGAACGTTTGACCTGTACATAAATCACATTTGTAATACAGCTGCAGGCACAGCTTACACAAGCAAGACTTGCTTCCCTACAAGGAGAGCTCACTGTCAAATCAGCCATACTATTTATTTTCTATATTAAGTATTGCACTTGTAAATATTGTTACAAAGTTACAATATCTGTTACATTGTTTTTACATTTGTTATTATACGAAATTCACTTCCTTGTTTTATCTGCTATTTCAGGCTAAACTCTATCATCCCATGCTGGCTGTTGTATTCTTCAATAGCACTTCTAATACAGGCAGACAAGTGTGCTCAGATCTCCCAATTACTATTAAAAAATATGAAGTTGGTTTTACTAAAGGTTGCAAGGAAATGTTCTCTTAACTTAGTCAAATTTGGTGAAAATCCACTTTGCAAAGAATGCCCAATCATGTACAAGTTAAAAAAAAAAAAAATCAGCATTTTTGCTTGCACATGATTGGACGATGGAAGTCAACAGAGCTTTAACTCATTTAAGCTAAGTGAAAATTCTCTTGCAAATGGAACATGCCTTTAGTAAGTCAACCCCAATGCCTGTTGAATTACTTACAGTTCATAGGGGAGATTTACAACTGGTGCAGCTGTACATAGTAACCAATGATCTTCTAACTTCAGCTTGTTCAATTAAGCTTTGACAATAAAACCTGGAAACTGATTGGTTACTTTGCATAAATTTACAAAGTTTAGTAACCCCCCCCTATGTCTTTATGTTACTGAAAAATATTATATACACTATTGAGCCCACTGACAAAAGAAATTGGGGATATTCACACAATAAATTCACTTCAAAAAGCCATTTATGTGAAAAGCTAATCCCTGTCTATGTATTTCCTCTGCTCATGATTGACTAATTAAAGTGAAAAATTCAGTACTATATGAACATTCACAATCCTTTAGTAAATCATCTCCTATCTCTATTAAAGCAAAATGTAGATCCACTTCCCTTTAAACTTCTCTTTCTATTGTCACCTGTGTAATAATGACATTTTATCATCACTTCTCATATATAAGGAGATTTATTTCTAATCCTTTTTACTCCTCTATATTTCCTATGGCTGCTTCTCCCATAATCTTCATGAACTCGCTGATAAGATACGTCTAGTTGGCAAACATTTGTTCTTATTCGGTTTGAACCTCTTTTATTTGTTTTAAAGCCAGACTAGATAAAAAATAAGACTTCTCTGGGCTCCGGCAGGATAAGAGTGAAGCACAAAACAATCAGCTTCTCCCTCCCCTCCAGAGTCATTGTTTGTGGTTATCAGGAGCCGGCACAGTGGCTGTACCATGCCGAGGACAATTCCATCACCCTTCTATTAGCTGGGCAACCATAGGGTGCTGATTGCATTATCGGACCTGGGATGACAGCTTGGAGACTGCAGGCAGGCTTGGCTTCTACAGATACTGAGCAGGCATCGAATTAGCTGGAATTGCTGGGATTTGTAGTGCCACAATTACAGAGCTGTCAGACTCTGAACAAAGGCACAGGGTTGGAGTGAGGATAGTCCATTGTAGTATATTGATATTCAATTGCATTAGTGCTACTGCCTTATATTAGTAGTTATTCAGTATTGTATTGTATCAGTGCTACTGCCTTTTTATCTTAGTAGTATTCAGTATTGTATCAGCTACTACTTTATATTGGCAGTATACTGGAATTACATTGTATCAGTTATTGCCTTAGTATTCGGTATTGTATTGTATCAGCGCTACACTGTGTATTAGAATTATACTGGTATTTTATTGTATCCGTGTTGCTGCTGCAGTAATATTCAGTATTGTATCAGTTACCTCTATCTATTGGCAGTATACTAGAATTGCATTGTATTAGTTATGCCTTATTCCCTTTTTATTATTAGTTTACTAATATTGCATTGTATCTTATATTCCCTTATAATCATACAAGTACATTCTCATGGAAAGGACCACTGATCTCTACACAGTAAGTCAGTGGGGGGAACAGTTAGCAAAGGAGCCTTGTACAAGTACCATACCCCCCCATCCAAATCTATTACACTAATGCCAGGGTGCAAACACTTATTCACTGCAGATAGAACAGATGAGAGAGAGAGAGAGAGAGAGAGAGAGAGAGAGAGAGAGAGAGAGAGAGAGAGAGAGAGAGGCAGGCTGGCCATACACTATACAATGTTCCTACTCAATTTCCTTTAGATTTACCTTCAACTATGTAGTGCAAGGGCCTGCCTGATTGCATACAAATTAAAAGTGTATATGGTTTTGGCAAATCTAAAGGAAAATTGATTGGTTCAGATAGATAGATCCTTTGCTACACCTTTCTACCCAGCTTGGATTAGACAGCATACACCCCTTTCACCCGTTAATATAAAAAGGCCCCTGTCCTATGGGGTCCCTGTCCTATGGGTCCCTGTCCTATGAGTCCCTGTCCCTTGGGGTCCCTGTTCTATGGGGTCCTTGTCCTATGGGTCCCTGTCCTATGGGTCCCTGTCCTATGGGTCCATGTCTTATGGGTCCCTGTCCTATGGGGTCTCTGTCCTATGGCATCCCTGTCCTATGGGCCCCTGCCCTATGGGTCACTATCCTATGGGATCCCTGTCCTATGGGTCCCTGTTCTATGGGGTCCTTGTCCTTTGGGTCCTTGTCCTATGGGTCCATGTCTTATGGGTCCCTGTCCTATGGGGTCTCTGTCCTATGGACCCCTGCCCTATGGTATCCCTGTCCTATGGGTCCCTGTCCTATGGGTCCCTGTCCTATGGGTCCCTTTCCTATAGGGCCCCTCTGCAGCTGTACAATCTGCCCCTGGTAACATCAATAGAAATCCCTACAGAACTAAGTGCAGTTCTATGATCCACACTTATTGCCCTGCTGTTTAGGGATCAGCATGGAAATGCTTGGACTTATAGTTCTACAGGTGCAGGTGATGTGAGTGTCAATCTCAGGTATAGCATCCGTCATCCATTTCTATGCCATGTATACATTGCTCTTATATAACATCAGTGCTACACCTATTAGCCCCTACTGAGCGGATTGTCACTGCCCACAGCAGCAATAATTACAGTATATCACTTGCAGTCAGAGCCTGTTCCCCCACCTGTCATGTTAGCATAGACTCAGCAGGACATGCTGGGATATGTAGTCCCCCAGGGCTTGTTAAGCAGACAATCAGTAAGTGACTGATCACAATGATATGTACAGCACACCTCTATAGAAGCAGAACTCACAATACATGAACTATAGGCACTCATGCTGTGGTGGCAGCCTTGCTGGGACTTGTAGTTCACCCCTATCAGGCACAGAGCTGGTGACAATGCCAGTGTGTGCCCTAGGAGAGGTGCCCCATCCTCCTGGAAGTAGACATCCTCATACAATGACAGCAGTAAAGCTCAGCTAGCTATTGGCTTACCCCGGGACTTGTCCACAAAGCTGGTGATTGTGTTGGCAGACTTGGAGGACTGGAAGAAGCTGGCATTGATCCCAAGTTTTTCAGCTGTGGAGAAAGTCCTGTAAATGGACATCATGTATTCATGGGGCACCACTGGCACTGCTCGGGCCATCTCCCGGCTCTCTGCTGCCAGCACCTTGCTGCCCTCTCTGCGCTGCCCTGTCAGCCCCCTCTGTCCGCTGGGGATGGATGCCTGCTGGGCACAGGGTACGTCCCATAGGAAGAAGCAAAGAACGAGAGCTGCATAGAGGGTGCTCCGGGATTTATCCATTGCATTAGACTCCAGCGGAGGACTGACTGGGAGCGCGCTCTACTCCTCCGATCATCACCACTGCGGGCTCTGCTGGTAGGGAGGGCGACGAGCGGCACGCCCCCTAGTGCACGCCCTACACTGCGCACACCGGCCGGCCCGGGTCAGCTGCTGGGGAGGTGAGCGGACCGCAGGCTCATCACTGTACGGGGCTCATAACATACATACCATCCCATATACTAATCCTGATCACTGTACGGGGCTCATATCATATACTGATCATCACTGTACGAGGCTCATAACATACATACCATACCATATACTAACCCTGATCACTGTACGAGGCTCATCATATCATATACTGATCATCACTGTACGAGGCTCATAACATACATACCATACCATATACTAACCCTGATCACTGTACGAGGCTTATACCATACATTCCATCCCATATACTAACCCTGATCACTGTACGGGGCTCATATCATATACTGATCATCACTGTACGAGGCTCATAACATACATACCATACCATATACTAACCCTGATCACTGTACGAGGCTTATACCATTCATACCATCTAATATACTAACCCTGATCACTGTACAGGGCTCATAGTCATACCATATACTGATCACTGTACAGGGCTCATACCATACATACCATCCAAAATACTAACCCTGATCACTGTACGAGGCTCATACCATATACTGATCACTGTACAGGGCTCATACCATACATACCATCCCATATACTAACCCTGATCACTGTACATGGCTCATACCATACATACCATCCCATATACTAACCTTGATCACTGTACATCGCTCATATCATATACTGATCATCACTGTACGAGGCTCATACCATACATACCATCCCATATACTAACCCTGACCACTGTACATGGCTCATATCATATACTGATCATCACTGTACGAGGCTCATAACATACATACCATACCATATACTAACCCTGATCACTGTACGAGGCTTATACCATTCATACCATCTAATATACTAACCCTGATCACTGTACGAGGCTCATAGTCATACCATATACTGATCACTGTACAGGGCTCATACCATACATACCATCCAAAATACTAACCCTGATCACTGTACGAGGCTCATACCATATACTGATCACTGTACGAGGCTCATACCATACATACCATCCCATATACTAACCCTGATCACTGTACAGGGCTCATATCATATACTGATCACTGTACGAGGCTCATAACATACATACCATCTAATATACTAACCCTGATCACTGTACGAGGCTTATACCATACATACCATCTAATATACTAACCCTGATCACTGTACGAGGCTCATACCATATACTGATCACTGTACGAGGCTCATAGTCATACCATATACTGATCACTGTACAGGGCTCATACCATACATACCATCTAATATACTAACCCTGATCACTGTATGAGGCTCATACCATATACTGATCACTGTACAGGGCTCATACCATACATACCATCCAATACTAACCCTGATCACTGTACAGGGCTCATATCATACATACCATCTAATATACTAACCCTGATCACTGTACAGGGCTCATACCCTATACTGATCACTGTACAGGGCTCATACCATATACTGATCACTGTACGAGGCTTATACCATACATACCATCTAATATACTAACCCTGATCACTGTACGAGGCTCATAACATACATACCATACCATATACTAACCCTGTACGAGGCTCATAACATACATACCATACCATATACTAACCCTGATCACTGTACGAGGCTTATACCATACATACCATCTAATATACTAACCCTGATCACTGTACGAGGCTCATAGTCATACCATATACTGATCACTGTACGGGGCTCATACCATACATACCATCTAATATACTAACCCTGATCACTGTACGAGGCTCATACCATATACTGATCACTGTACAGGGCTCATACCATAAATACCATCCAATACTAACCCTGATCACTGTACAGGGCTCATATCATACATACCATCTAATATACTAACCCTGATCACTGTACAGGGCTCATACCATATACTGATCACTGTACGAGGCTCATACCATATACTGATCATCACTGTACGAGGCTCATAACATACATACCATACCATATACTAACCCTGATCACTGTACGAGGCTTATACCATTCATACCATCTAATATACTAACCCTGATCACTGTACGAGGCTCATACCATACATACCATCCAAAATACTAACCCTGATCACTGTACGAGGCTCATGCCATATACTGATCACTGTAGGAGGCTCATACCATACATACCATCTAATATACTAACCCTGATCACTGTACAGGGCTCATATCATATACTGATCACTGTACGAGGCTCATAACATACATACCATCTAATATACTAACCCTGATCACTGTACGGGGCTCATACCATACATACCATCTAATATACTAACCCTGATCACTGTACGAGGCTCATACCATATACTGATCACTGTACAGGGCTCATACCATACATACCATCCAATACTAACCCTGATCACTGTACAGGGCTCATATCATACATACCATCTAATATACTAACCCTGATCACTGTACAGGGCTCATACCCTATACTGATCACTGTACAGGGCTCATATCATATACTGATCACTGTACGAGGCTTATACCATACATACCATCTAATATACTAACCCTGATCACTGTATGAGGCTCATAACATACATACCATACCATATACTAACCCTGATCACTGTACGAGGCTCATAACATACATACCATACCATATACTAACCCTGATCACTGTACGAGGCTTATACCATACATACCATCTAATATACTAACCCTGATCACTGTACAGGGCTCATATCATATACTGATCACTGTACGAGGCTCATAACATACATACCATCTAATATACTAACCCTGATCGTTGTACGAGGCTCATACCATATACTGATCACTGTACGAGGCTCATACCATATACTGATCACTGTACGGAGCTCATACCATATACTGATCACTGTACGGGGCTTATACCATATACTAACCCTGATCACTGTACGGGGCTCATACCATATACTGATCACTGTACGGGGCTTATACCATATACTAACCCTGATCACTGTACTGGGCTCATACCACACAGGGCCGGTGCTACCACTAGGCAAACTAGGCAGCCGCCTAAGTCTCAGCATCAGCAGGCAGCCGCCGCTTTTCCATTCGCACATAGTGTCAGAGGCGCAGAGGCAGCGGAGGACTGTGTCTGTGTCCTGACTCCCAAATAGATGGAAGCAAGCAAAAATTAATTGATAGGCACTAATAGGCTGCATATGATGGGTGCTGGTGAGGCTGCATTTGATGGGCGCTGGTGAGGCTGCATTTGATGGGCGCTGGTGAGGCTGCATTTGATGGGCGCTGGTGATGCTGCATTTGATGAGCGCTGGTGAGGCTGCATTTGATGAGCGCTGGTGAAGCTGCATTTGATTGGCGCTGGCGAGGCTGCATTTGATGGGCGCTGGTGAGGCTGCATTTGATGGACACTTCATTAAAAAGGTGCTGTAAACATGGGCAGGGCAAAGGGGGTGGAGTCAGCGGTGGAGCCAAGGGGGGTAGCAAAATGAGGTTTCGCCTAGGGTCTCAAAAATCCTTGCACCAGCCCTGATACTGCACCATACTATACCATATACTAACCCAGATCACTGTACGGGGCTCATACGACACCATATTATACCATACCATATACTAACCCTGATCACTGTACGGTGCTCATACCATATACTGACCCTGATCACTGTACAGGGCTCATACCATATACTAACCCTGATCACTGTATGGGGCTTATATCATATACTGACCCTGATCACTGTACAGGGCACATACCATATACTAACCCTGATCACTGTACAGGGCTCATACCATGTACTAACACTGATCACTGTATGGGGCTCTTACCATACCATACCATACCATACCATACCATACCATATATATCCAATGAACCCTGATCACTGTACCAGGCTCATACCATACCATACCATATACTAACCCTGATCACTGTACAGGGCTCATATCATATACTAACCCTAATCACTGTACAGGGCTCATACCATATACTGACCCCGATCACTGTACGGAGCTCATTCCATACCATATACTAACCCTGATCACTGTACATGGCTCATATAATATACTAACCCTAATCACTGTAAGGGGCTCATATCATATACTGACCCGATCACTATACTGGGCTCATACCATATAGACTAACCCTTATTACTGTAAGGGCTCATACCATATACTGACTCTGATCACTGTATGGGGCTCATATCATATACTGACCCTGATCCCTGTACAGGGCTCATACCACACATATCCTATAAACCCTGATCACTGTACGGGGCTCATACCATACATATCCCATAGACCCTGATCATTGTACAGGGCTCATACCATATATATCCCATAGACCCTGATCACTGTACAGGGCTCATACCATATACTGACTCTGATCACTGTACAGGGCTCATACTATACATATCCCATAGACCATGATCACTGTAAGGGGCCCATAACATACATATCCCATAGACACTGATCATTGTACAGAGCTCATACCATATACTAACCCTGATCACTGTACAGGGCTCATATCATATACTAATCATGATAACTGTACAGGGCTCATACCATATACTACACTAACTCTGATCACTGTACAGGGCTCATACCATACATATCCCATAGACCCTGATCACTGTGCGGAGCTCATACCATGCATATCCCATAGACCCTGATCACTGTACAGGGCTCATACTATACATACCCCATAGACCCTGATCACTGTACGTGGCTCACACCATGCATACCCCCTAGACCCTGATCACTGTGCAGGGCTCATACCATACATACCCCATAGAGCAGGGGTGTCCAAACTTTTTTCAAAGAGGGCCAGATTTGATGAAGTGAACATGCGTGGGGGCCAACCATTTTGCCTGACAATCTTTGAACCATTAAAATGAAATGCAAATTAACTAATACACTGCCCAACAAGAATTCTCTTGCCTTTGTGGCCGTGTGTGGTGTGTAGTGAAAAGTCTAAGGATGAGCTTGGGCATGTTATTTGGATATACCGTATTTATCAGCGTATAACACGCACCTTCACTTTAAGAGGGAAGTTTCAGGAAGAAAATAACATTTTAAATAAAGAACTGTGAAGTAAAATAAGGGTCAGTGCCCATCAATGCAGTCTAATCTGTTCCCATCTGCAGCCTCACTATTGCCATGAATGCAGCCTCTGAATGCAGCCTCCTCACCATTGACATGAATGCAGCCTCACAATTGCCATGAATGCAGTCTCTGAATGCAGCCTCACCATTGTCATGAATGCAGCCTCACCATTGACATTAATGTAGCCTCACCATTGCCATGAATGCAGCCTCACCATTGCCATGAATGCAGCCTTACTATTGCCATGAATGCAGCCTCACCATAGCCATGAATGCAGCCTCACTATTGCCATGAATGCAGCCTCTGAATGCAGCCACACCATTGACATGAATGCAGCCTCACCAATTGACATGAATGCAGCCTCACCATTTACATGAATGCAGCCTCACCATTGACATTAATGCAGCCTCACCATTGCCATGAAGACAGCCTCACCATTGCCATGAATGCAGCCTCACCATTACCATGAATGCAGCCTCGCCAATGCCATTAATGCAGCCTCACCATTGCCATGAATGCAGCCTCACCATTATCATGAATGAAGTCTCTGAATGCAGCCACACCATTGACATGAATGCAGCCTCACCAATTGACATGAATGCAGCCTCACCAATTGACATGAATTCAGCCTCACCATTGACATGAATGCAGCCTCGCCATTGCCATGAATTCAGCCTCACCATTGACATGAATGCAGCCTCACCAGTTGACATGAATGCAGCCTCACCATTGGCATGAATGTAGCCTCACCAATTGACATGAATGCAGCCTCACCATTGACATGAATGCAGGCTCACCAATTGACATGATTACAGCCTCACCTATGCCATGAATTCAGCCTCACCATTGACATGAATGCAGCCTTATCATTGACATGAATACAACCTCACCATTGCCATAAATGCAGCCTCACAAGTGCCATGAATGCAGCCACACCATTGCTATCAGTGCAGCCTGATCCATGCCCATCTGCAGCCTCGGAGGGGACAGGGAGGGGGCGGGACGAGCAGCAACAGGTTACATACAAGAGAATCTCCTGTTTACGAGGCGGCCTCTTTACTACAAAGTCCCGCCTCCTATGATAGAAACAGTCGTTTAATGCCAGCCCAGGAGACAGTACTTCCTATTACAGAGGCCACTGAGTAAACAGGAGATTCTCCTGTATGTAATCTGACGGCACTTGTCCCACCCCCTTCCTGTCCCTTCCGAGGAACAATAAATACAGTATTTATCTTTTGCGGCCCCGCAACGATTCATTGGGGACCACAAAAGATAGATATATATATATATATATATATATATATATATATATATATATATTTATATTTATATATATACAAATTACCAGTGAGGCCCTATGAAACTGGAACACGGGTCACAATTTACCGGACTTTGGACATGCCTGCCATAGACCCTGCTTACTGTACGGGGCTCATACCATACATACCCCATAGACCCTGATCACTGTATGGGGCTCATACCATACATACCCCATAGATCCTGATCACTGTACGGGGCTCACACCATGCATACCCCACAGACCCTGATCACTGTACCGGGCTCATACCATGCATATCCCATAGATCCTGATCACTGTATGGGGCTCACACCATGCATACCCCACAGACCCTGATCACTGTACCGGGCTCATACCATGCATATCCCATAGACCCTGATCACTGTCAGTGGTGTATTTTGGTTATGTGCTTTAAAATTGTGCATGCCCGTGCAACAGCGACAAACAACGTCAATATCATTATCCATAGGCAATGCTTTAAAAACCTTTACAGGTTACCACTTTAGATTTACAGAGGAGATCTGGTGCTAGAATTACTGTCCATGATCTGATGTTCACGGTGATACCTCACATTTCAAAAGATGTCTATATTGGAATTTTGGGGATTCGGGTGAATTTCCCCTTTAAGTGGCCTAAAGTCTTGTTTTTTTTTTCTTTAAAAATAACAAACATGTTATACTTACCTGTTCTGTGCAGTGGTTTTGCAAAGAGCAGCCCAGATCCTCCTCTTCTTAGGTCCCTGGCTGGAGCTCCTGGCCCCTCCCTCCTGTTGAGTTCCCCCACAGCAAGCAGCTTGCTATTGGGACATGCAAGCCGAGCCGCAGCTCCTTGTATCCATTCAGACACTGAGCCATGGTTGGCCTCCCCCTCTCTCTCTCCTGACTGACTGGCTAACTGACTTTGATTGACAGCAGCAGGAGCCAATGGTGCCGCTGCTGTGTCTCAGACAATCCTGGACAGTTGATGCACTCGTGGACATCGCTGGAGAGAGATGGGGCTCAGGTAAGTATTAGGGGGTGCTGGGGTGGCTGCTACACACAGAAAGCTTTTTATCTTAATGCATAGAATGCATTAAGATAAAAAACCTTCTGCCTTGCACCCTGAAAATTTGCCTATTATGTGAAACTTCTCTTGAAAAATAACAGTGCACTTCCTGCCATGTGACTGTGGGCCTACGGTCTCATATCTGTATATCTACAGTATGAGATCTAAGGCTCTGCTTCCTCTGACTGCTAGTCTTGTGAGATTTAATGATGAGACAATTTTGCTGCTAAAGATTCTCCTTGCTGGAGGCTCTAATATGAGGAAGCAAAGCCCTGCCTCTACCAAGATGGTTATCCCACACTTAGACACAGTGCAGAACAAGGCATGGTAAGTCAGTAATAGGGGAAATATCATCTGCAGGATAATACTGGTGACTAGTTGTACCTTCTGTCTTTTTGTGAGCACAGCTTCTAGAGTTCAGTTATTCTATAACCCCTTGCCAACCACAACACGTATATATACGTTGCGGTTAGCAAGTCATTTATCAGGATTATGGATGAAGATATCAACCATAAGCTCGGTATTGTCTTTTGCAGCCGGCAGCTGATTTCTCATGAAACCATTCTGAGTGGCTCATAAGCCGCTGGAATGCTTTCTGAAGCAGCAGGACAGGATGAGGGTATATCCCCCCCCCCGGCTGTTCGCTAGTGTTTCTCGAGCTTACCATTTCTGCTGGTGCAGCCGGCTGCTCCCTTAGGCAATCAAAGAGTAGATACTCTTTGATCGCCTCTTTGGCCCTGGAGGGCCAGAGCGAATTCTGGTCCAAGCTGGAAGTAAATAATTTTTTTTTTTTAAAGCAAAAGATCAAAAAAATGTTCTTTTATCTTTTGCTTTTAAAGGTAAAGAAGAGATTTTGGGTCTTTTTGACCCAGATCTCTCCATGAAGAGGACCTGTCATCCTTATTTCTATTACAAGGGATGTATACTTTCCTTGGAATAGGAATAAAAGTCATCAACGAAAAAATGTAAGTGTCAGTGTAAAAATAAAAAGTAAAATAAATAAGAAAAAAATATGTTCTTAAAGAGCCCCCCCATCTCTCCGTGCTCAAGCACAAAAGTATATGTAAACGGTATTCGCACCACACATGTGAGTTATCGCCACGGGCGTTAGAGCGAGAGCAATAATTCTTGTGCTAGACCTCCTCTGTAACTGTAAACAGGTAAACTGTAAAGGCATGTAAAGCATTGTATATGGAGATTTTTAAGTAGCTAGTTTGTTGCCATTCCACGAGCATGTGCAATTTTAAAGCATGACATGTTAGGGATTTATTTACTTGGTGTAACATCATCTTTTTTTACATTATACAAAAAAATTGGGGTAAATATTTTGTTTTTTTTTTCTTTTTAATTAATTAACCACTTGCCGCCCGCCATATAGCAAAATGACGGCGGCAAAGTGGTTTCAATATCCTGACCGGACGTCATATGACGTGATCAGGATATTGAGCGGCTGCGTGCCCCCGGGGGCGCGCATCGTGGCGATCGTTGTTCACACCGCAACTCCGATCTAGGTAAAGAGTCTCTGATGGAGACTCTTTACCATTTGATTAGCCGTGTCCAATCACGGCTGATCACAATGTAAATAGGAAGAGCTGGTGATCGACTTTTCCTCACTTGCGTCTGACAGACACGAGTAGAGGAGAGCCGATCGGCTGCTCTCCTGACAGGGGGGGTCCGTGCTGATTGTTTATCAGCACAGCCCCCCCTTGGATCCCACCCAGGACCACCAGGAAAGCCGCCCAGGACCACCAGGTGTGCCCCCTAGACCCCCAGGGAAATACCAATATGTGCCCAGGCAGCTGCCAATCAGTGCCCACTCCAATGCCTACCACTGCCAGTGCCACCAGGGATGCCTATCAGTGCCTCATATCAGTGGCACATATCAGTGCCCATCAGTGCCACGTATCAGTGCCCATCAGTGCCCAGCAGTGCCGCCTATCAGTGCCCATCAATGCCCAGCAGTGCCGCCTATCAGTGCCGCCTATCAGTGCCACCCTATCAGTGCCCATCAGTGCCCAGTAGTGACCAGCAGTGCCGCCTTTCAGTGCCCATCAGTGTCGCCTATCAGTGCCCATCAGTGCCAACCAGTGCCACCCAGTGCCACCCATGAGTGCCCATCAGTACCGCCTATCAATGTCCATCAGTGCTGCATATCTGTGCCACCCATCAGTGCCGCCTACCAGTGCCTATCAGTGCCACCCATCAGTGCCACCTACCAGTGCCCACTCATTGGTGCCACCTCATCGGTGCCGCCATATCAGTGCCTGTCAGTGCCGCCTTATCAGTGCCCATCAGTGAAGGAGAAAACGTACTTATTTACAAATTTTTTTAACAGAAACAAAAGCAAAACTTTTATTTTTTTCAAAATTTCCGGTCTTTTTTTATTGGTTTAGCAAAAAATAAAAACCGCAGAGGTGATCAAATACCACCAAAAGAAGGCTCTATTTGTGGGAACAAAATGATAAAAATTCCGTTTGGGTACAGTGTAGCATGACCGCGCAATTGTCATTCAAACTGCGACAGCGCTGAAAGCTGAAAATTGGTCTGGGCAAGAAGGTATATAAGTGCCCTGTATTGAAGTGGTTAAAGTGTATTTTTTCCCCCAAAAATTTGCAAAACCACTACGCAAATACTGTGTGACTTAAAAAAAAAGCAATGATTGCCATTTTATTCCCTAGGGTCTTTGCTAAAAAAAAAGTATAATGTTTGGGGGTAATTATAAGTAATTTTCTAGCAAAAAGTACTGATTTAAACTTGTAAACAAAAAGTGGCAGAAAAAGCTTGGTCTTCAAGTGGTTCTACCATTCATGCTGTACAGCCAGGGATGGATGAATCTCCCACTGCAGCCTTTGTATTCTCACAGCCAGCCCCACCAGCTGTCAAAATACCTAAAAAGTGCCCACAACTTATTGAATGCAAGCAATGTTTGGCTAAAGATTTTCCACCTGACTCCTTTGATTTTTCAATTGAGAGATATCAGTTGGGGGCCACCCACTCAGAAAATGTGCTCAGTGTATTGCCAGCTTAAAGTGGTAATGAACCCAAAACCAAAAATGTAATATATTGCAGTTTACTAATTCTTGTAGTGGTTGCATTCCTTCTTTTTTTAGGCTTTTTTTTCTCTTGGTTTTCACCTGGTGATCTGGCCAGTGACACACCTCTTGTATTAGAGTGCCTCCACTATGGATGAAGGAGCAACAGAGACACCTTTCGACAGCAGCATTGTCAGTCTTGGTGTAATGGAATGTTATGCCGCGTACACACGACCGGACTTTCCGGCAGAAAAGGTCCGACGGAATCATTCCATCCGACATTTCGATCGTGTGTGGGCTTCATCTGACTTTTTCTTTCGAAAATTTTGATCTGACGGACCTAGAAATAGAACATGTTTTAAATCTTTCCAACGGAATAATTCCTATCGGGAAAACCGTTCGTCTGTATGCTATTCCGACAGACTAAAAACGACGCAAGGGCAGCTATTGGCTACTGGCTATTGAACTTCCTTTTTCTAGTCCCGTCGTACGTCATCGCGTTCTAAACGATCGGACTTTGGTGTGATCATGTATAGGCAAGTTCGTTTCAGCGGAACTCCGTCGGAAAATCCGTCGAAAAAAAGTTCATTCCGACGGAAAAACCGGTCATGTGTACGCGGCATAAGATGCACTAGCAAAAAAAGAAAAAAAGACTTACAGGCAGAATCACCAAGTGAAAAGAAAGGAAAGAAAGCCTAAAAAAGAAAAGTAACACAATCATAACATTTTACAACTGGTAGACTATAAAATAAATATTTGCTTTTGGCATTAAGCATGGGGTTAGTTTGTTTTTTTGAATAAAGCTTACCTAGTTGAATGTAGCATCGCTCCAATGCTGCATCTGTCCCCCCCCATCCCCCCCCGCTGGCTCTAACACTGAGAATACAAATTGAATACACCTATTTATGACTAAAGAAATCAGATTTAAATAAATACTCTTTACACAAACCCTCTTGCATGCTCCAAAAATCTAGATAACATGTGCTCTATGAGAGTACTCTGTAAAATAAAGTGCATATAACAATCACAAGTATATCCAGTGCAACAGTGATAAATAAATAAAATAAAACAATTCATGAGTCCATAAATAAAGTTCTTGATAAAAGTGCTGTCTGTGCTCTTGTAATAGTGCATTCCAAAACATTCGGTGAACAAGCGTCTCCCCTTGTGCTCACCCTCCAGGTCCGCCCTCACCAGAAAGCTCTCCCCACACAGGGGGTAGAAAGCATCCACAGGAACCCCAGTCTGAATACCAAAAAAACACTTCTCTTCCCCTCGGTTCTCTGTCTCAGTAGGCTCATGCAGGAAATGAATAGACAAAGAAGAAGTTTTATTAAAGAAGAATTAAATATAAACTTACATATGCTGGGAAATGACAAGCATGTAAAACGTAGCATCCGGGACGCTGTGCGCACAACGGACCGAAACCAGAAGTGACGTGATGATGCAAGAAGCTCCATCCTACGCGTTTCGTCAGAATGACATCATCATATGATGTTATGATAATACATATCACATCACAGCCATTAATGATTTGTCCTGCATACCTTCTCCACTGTCTGTATAACTAGGAAGGGATTTGAGAGGACCTCTGTTGTTGGGGGTCCTTTTAGTTATAGACATAATACACCCAAGTAAATATCTCACCTGGTGGTTGATTGAGCAGCGCCACATGCACTGTAAATGTGCACATGACTATTTTGTGCCTGCCAGCCTGTCAAACATAAAAAACCTCTTCAAAAATATGCTGGATCGAAGAGCTTCCCACTGATCTCTTAAGAATTATCACCCAACGATTTGTCATATATGAAATGTTGCTCTGTGATTTCAGTCCAGTCCAGATAAGCTGTGTATAACAGTAAATTGTAGTCTTTTTAAAATTTTTATAACATTTAAGACGCTGTCACAGGCTCATCTAGAGTGGAGTGTTGGTGCCCTTTAATAGACAATACCCCCACCCTCAGGAACTCGTGGTTCCAAGCGCTCCTGCCATGGGCAGCTGCCAACACCAACCCCGAGTGAGTCCCAGTGTTGGATGATGGCGATTGGCTGCACAGTGTCACATGGGAGAGGTCCCATGTTTCTCTATACTTGGAAGCCCCACCCCATTAGAGCAGAATAAGGCCTCAGAAGGAGAAGGGAGGTGGTGAGATGGCACAGATGAGTGAGTAGGACTTGCTGCAAGGGTGTCTAGCAGTAGACAATGTCACTGTGCCTGAAATGGACAGGGGAAACTGTCACTTTAAGTGAATATATAAAGTGAGCCCCAGCCATTTTTCATTCCTCCCAACAGTGACACGGATAGCAATACAATCCTGACAGTGACTGCAGCCGTTTTCCACTTTATTAAAAAGTGTTTTGTTGCTCCTTGTTTCCCTATTGGAGAGACCTCTACTAACTTCCTGTCTTAATGGTCACTGTCATTGGGACAGGAGGTCCTCCCCAACAATAAGACAGACAGCAAAAAAAACAAAAAAAAACAGCGGATGTTCTATCATTATCTGTTTTGTTTGTCCAAAAATGTTGTGGAAGTTTATTTTAAAGCAATTTGACCCCAGTACATGCCCATGGGGGTAGCCAGACTCCTGACATATGCTGGCTTTGCTTTCTACTTGGTAATGCTGGACAGTGACTGTGCTTAAAGCATTTGTTACCCCAACACTTCAAATTCCTGATATGTGCCTGCTGTACCATGTACTTGTATGACAAAGTATCCTGTTCTCTTTGTATTGCTTTCTTTATGTGAATCCTTGGTGTTCCTGACAGTCCCCTTGCTTTCCTATTAAAAACTGACAACACTAAGCAGGAGACCACACATGGTCAGTTCTCTAGCTGTGCTGGGAACTCAGTATGCTTTTCTCAAATGATCAGACTAACTTGCACGCCACCCCCCCATGCTCAGCTCAGTGTGCTGCTGCTTCTCCTCCCCCAGCTCTTATGCAGCTGAGAACAGAGGGAATGTGATCACTTATAAAGAAGTTAAAAAAAAGTATTTATGATTTTTTATATCTATACACAAATGTTTTGCCTTTCATTTCTATTTTAAACGAAATGGGTTGTTTTACAAGGTGATCATTTACAATTGCTTTAACTGCCTTCTAGAGATGTTTGTTTTCCCTGATGTTCCTCTAACACATCATTATTGCAGAAGAAAATCCTATTTCATAATAGATCACACTTTATTAATCACATATTAATAAATGAAAGTGGTTCTGAAGGCTCAATGTTTTTTTCACCTAAATGCATTCTATACATTAAAGAATAAGTTCATTTCGGGAACAAGTTACATGTTCCACCTGCCTAGATAAGTTTTGAGGTGTTTATTTATGGAATTATCACAGCCACGATGATGTGATGAAAGAATGGGACAAATTTGAATTTTTAATAATTGAAAAATGACTCCCAGAGAAAATACCTCGCTGATGTGGCAAGAGAAAAAAAGAAAAAAAAAAGTTACATGTTCCACCTGTTTTTAGGGTGGTACATGTAACATGTTCCCAATCCTGCAGCAGCTCCCCGCTCGCCGCACTCCCTGTGACAGCAGGCCAGAGATCTTCTCCCGTTACCTGCTGTCACTATGTGAAAAGGGCACAGCCGCGTGGGGCTCCACCCACACGGTCGTATCATTTATTCACAGAGATCTGTAAATGAATAAACTACAAGTACCGACAATCTTTGCTGTTGAGCGCTCTAGTAGTTCATTGAGTCTTCCTGTCTTTACACTGTAAGAGTCCTGCATGGCACCCACGATATGCTGATGCCTGGTGCAATGCTTACAGGCTCTTACAAAAAAAAAAAAAGAAAATTCAATTTTTTTTACGTGCAAAAAATTTGCATTTATTATTTTTTTTTAAAGTGAACTTATCCTTTAGGGTGAAAGACCTTCTGGGTGCAGCCCCCCATATACTTACCTGAGCCCTATCTCGATCCAGCAATGTGCATGAGAGCAGCAGCTCTCCCGGGGCCACGCTCTGTGTGTGAATGGGCACAGAGAGCTTGGCTCGGGCGCAAAACTGTTCGAATGCTCCTATAGCAAGAGTCTTGCAGGGAGGAGGAGCCAGGACCGCCGCCAGGGGACCCAAAAAGAAGAGGATCAGCGCTGCTCTGTGCAAAACCATTACACAGAGCAGGTAAGCATAACATATTTGTTATTATTTAAATGAAAAATTATTTCTTTTAGAATCACTTTAACTTTTTTTGTTAAATAATTTGAATACTTGAATTTGAGTACCACAAAAAAAACTTAAACTCACTAATCAAAGCCTCAGAACCACTTCTACTTCTTATTTTAGTCCTGGTGACATCATCACTGGGTCTCTGTGCTTCTCTGTGCAATGCAGGCAGATCATGGCTGGTGGGAAGGATTGTCAGGGTGTCGTACATAGCTTTCTGAAAAGATTACAGCTCTCTCCTTTAATACTCCTTCCAAGAGTCTTCAGCCAGTCCTGATGCAAGCAGTGGGCTGGCTCATGGTGGCGGTCAGGTGGGGTTATATCTAGATGTCCATCTGAAGGAGTGGACATTTTTAAGCACTCTGTATTTGCATGCAAACTGTCCTAGGTAATGCCCACATGCATCCATATTAGAAGGAAACTAAATCTGACAATTAAAAAGGAGGTGGGGAACCATGGATAGTCAGGCTAGGAAGGCAATGGCTAGATGATACAGGACATCCTCCAGCTAGGAAATGAGGCAGGCTTTGTCTGACTTGCTTGAGAAACTCACAATGTGCAGTGAAATCAGAGAAAGATGTTAATTTCACTGCAGGAGAGGGTAAGCTCAAGTGTAGTATCTGTTCTTATCAGTTGCCAGAGGAGGTGCTGTGCTGCTCCTAGCGGGGAGGGCGTTGCAAATCCTTTGGCGTGATGGCATCTAGATGGTCCGTATCGCTAGGGACTGAACCTGAGCGCTCCTTGGTATTGGAGGCTAGTACTCTGTCGGGTCTGAGCGAGCCAGAAGGGTGCCCCTGGTGAGGATGGGTGCTGCACTGGTTTGGCTGAAGGCTTGGTGTGGTCTCTGTTCCTGTTAGCATCCGGTGGAGGAACTGTCACCCTGACCAGGGGATCAGGGAGCTGCCATACAAATCCACTGGAATGATGGGGGCCTGAAAAGGCTGGTACCGGTATCGGTGGAGGCCGTATTTGGCATAGTTACATAGTTACATAGTTACATAGTTAGTAAGGTTGAATAAAGACACCAGTCCATCCAGTTCAACCTGAGTGAGTGTGGGTCTACAACCCTGACCCTTGTCCCTAACCCTGAACATCGCACACTCACATCAATCCCTACCCTCAATCCAAGGTCCCCATTCATATACTAGGGCCAATTTTGGACAGGAGCCAATTAACCTACCAGCATGTCTTTGGAGTGTGGGAGGAAACCGGAGTACCCGGAGGAAACCCACGCAGGCACAGGGAGAACATGCAAACTCCAGGCAGGTAGTGTCGTGGTTGGGATTCGAACCAGCGACCCTTTTTTACTGCTAGGCGAGAGTGCTAACCACTGCACCACTGTGGCATCTACAGCTCTCCCCGAGAAAACCTAGAAGTGCTCACTATCTGGCAGGGACAGAGATTGCACTGGTCCAGTTGAGGGCCCGAAAGAAGCCTGTAGTGCATGTGCCCCTGGAGTGGCAGCCCAGGGGTGCCGTAACTTCATTGTGAGTGAGGGTCACTTTGAATTATGGCACCAAGGTCACTGCACTTCACACACTTTTTTCACACCTGCCTCTTGGGCCGTGCCTTTTGGCTGGGACCAGAGGAATTTTTTATTCCTGGCGAAGGGTTTCACTTACTCTCTCCACTTCCTTCTCCCCACTTCCTTCTCCCCACTTCCTTCTCCCCACTTCCTTCTCCCCCACTTTTTTTCTTTAAGCCCCTTTGTTTGTCATATTTTTGTTTGTACACGGTTTTGCACATGTGACTGGTAGGGTGTAGGTCCTCGGGCCTGCCCTGAAAGTCTTGGGAGAGGGTGGACATGGCCTTCTGGCTTAGTTCACCCTCTCTCATGGGGTCTCCCTTCGGGGGAGCCCCACCTAGTACTTGGGTGGGTCTGTTTCTACAGTCCTGAAAAAACCCAATATCTAATACATTAGGGTAGACTACAGATGCGAAAAGGTACAAGTTTAAGATTCGAAACCTCTCCAAAACATAAAAACACTCAATGATTCTTTTTTTTTTTTTTTTTTTTTTTTTTTTTTTTTATAGTTGATAGTAAATCCAGTGTGAAGAAAAGCAATCAAAAAGAAATACCAGATTTCAATAGCCGTTATTTAAATATATAATGTGAACATTGTCCCAAAATGCACTGTGGGGGGGATTTACTAAAACTGGAGCACTCAGAATCTGGTGCAGCTGTGCATAGTAGCCAATCAGCTTCTAACTTCAGTGAAAGGAATATATTCTGAATATATATACTCGCGTTAGAAGTGAGAAATTGTGAACAAAATGTGTTGCAGCTGCTATACACAAGGTGCTATTCACTTGGCAAATCAAAAACCTATATATATTACATCCATCCTTGATGACGCCCTGTGGGAGGGTGAAACGCGTTGACGAAATTTCCGGTTTCAAGTCCAAACAACGTCACTTCCGGTTCTTGGTGGAACGCACACCAGCAGCAGCGTTTCCTATTGCAATCTCTTGCTAATACATGATTGTTTTTATCATATATTTTGTAAGTACTTATTTTTTATTTGCACAAAAAACATATTGCCAAGCAGTACTTCACTATAGTCCCCTTCTTTTATCTAATTTTGGGCACTATTATCCACATATGACTACCATGATCATGTGAGATCTTCTTTGCAAACTGATGTGAATTTGCCATCCCTGGCCAACATTCTAAGCCTGAATGACCCCATTCCATCCGGTGAGTGGGGACACAGGAGGGGGTGTGGCACACCTCAAGTTTTTGAGCACTTTTGCAGTTTATGGATTGGAGCATATCGTTCACTGATATATGGACATTCACTTATTAATCAATTGTCATTATTTTATTATATTTGGATCATTGTTTTGCACCATTGCGAGCGCTGTAATATATATATGTTTTTTATTTAGCTTCTAACTTCAGCTTGCTGAATTAAGCTTTGACAATAGAACCTGGAAGCTGATTGGTTTCTATGCAGACCTGCACCAAATTTGGCACCCCAGTTTTAGTGAAATCTCAAAACTTCCACACTGGGATGGTGCAATTTGCACGCTGTGATTTTCAATTCAAATAATCATTGGCCTGAAATCTTTCATGCAACCTCACCCTAAAAGGCCTATACTCAAGTCAAAGTGGACCTATCATTAAAACTCACCCTTTACATAAGTCAGTAGGACTAGGCAGCCTTACTAATTCACATAATGTTTTTTTATGAAAAACTGTGGTATGTTTATATAAATACAGGTGCATCTCAAAAAATTTGAACATCATCAAAAAGTTAATTTATTTCAGTAATTCCATTCAAAAAGTGAAATATATTAATATATCATATACCGTGGGGACGGAAAGTATTCAGACCCCCTTAAATTTTTCACTCTTTGTTATATTGCAGCCATTTGCTAAAATCATTTAAGTTCATTGTTTTCCTCATTAATGTACACACAGCACCCCATATTGACAGAAAAACACAGAATTGTTGACATTTTTGCAGATTTATTAAAAAAGAAAAACTGAAATATCACATGGTCCTAATGGCCCGTACACACAATCCGAATATCGTACGAAAACGGTCGTCCGAGGAAGGATCGTACGATATTCGGATAGTGTGTACACTACTTTCGACAGCCGATCACGACCATTCATCCGATATTATTCGATCGGACATGCCCGAAAATTTTCCTCGTATGATTCCAGATCGTACGATTTTCGTTTAGTCAGTATAGTTGTCATCCGAAAATACAATACAAATACATTACAACATATGACATCACTTCCGATTTTTTTGTCTGTCATACGAGAATTTTCATGACTTTATTTAGCTATTCAATTTCTACTTGCGACTATTAAGCGAGAATGGTCGTACAATTGGTCGTACGATATTCGGATCGTGTGTACGGGCCATAAGTATTCAGACCCTTTGCTGTGACACTCATATATTTAACTCAGGCGCTGTCCATTTCTTCTGATCATCCTTGAGATGGATCTACACCTTCATTTGAGTCCAGCTGTGTTTGATTATACTGATTGGACTTGATTAGGAAAGCCACACACCTGTCTATATAAGACCTTACAGCTCACAGTGCATGTCAGAGCAAATGAGAATCATGAGGTCAAAAAACTGCCTGAAGAGCTCAGAGACAGAATTGTGGCAAGGCACAGATCTGGCCAAGGTTACCAAAAAAAGTCTGCTGCACTTATGGTTCCTAAGAGCACAGTGGCCTCCATAATCCTTAAATGGAAGACATTTGGGACGACCAGAACCCTTCCTAGAGCTGGCTGTCCGGCCAAACTGAGCTATCAGGGGAGAAGAGCCTTGGTGAGAGAGATAAAGAAGAACCCAAAGATCACTGTGGCTGAGCTCCAGACATGCAGTCGGGAGATGGGAGAAAGTTGTAGAAAGTCAACCATCACTGCAGCCCTCCACCAGTTGGGGCTTTATGGGAGAGTGGCCTGACAGAAGCCTCTCCTCAGTGCAAGACACATGAAAGCCCGCATGGAGTTTGCTAAAAAAAAACACCTGAAGGACTCCAAGATGGTGATAAATAAGATTCTCTGGTCTGATGAGACCAAGATGGGCGGCACAGTGGTGTAGTGGATAGCACTTTCGCCTAGCAGTAAGAAGGGTCGCTGGTTCGAATCCCAACCACGACACTACCTCCCTGTGCATGTGTGGGTTTCCTCCGGGTACTCCGGTTTCCTCCCACACTCCAAAGACATGCTGGTAGGTTAATTGGGTCCTGTCTAAATTGTCCCTAGAATGTATGAATGCGCTGTGTAAATTGACGGCGCTATATATGTAGCTGAAATAAATAAAATAAAAAAGATAGAACTTTTTGGCCTCAATCCTAAGTGGTATGTGTGGAAAAAACAGGCACTGCTCATCACCTGTCCAATACAGTCCCAACAGTGAAGCATGGTGGTGGCAGCATCATGCTGTGGGGGTGTTTTTCAGCTGCAGGGACAGAACGACTGGTTGCAATCGAGGAAAATATGAATGCGGCCAAGTACAGGGATATCCTGGATATGCTCAGGACCTCAAACTGGGCCAACAAGACAATGACCCTAAGCACACAGCTAAAATAACGAAGGAGTGGCTTCATAACAACTCCGTGACTGTTCTTGAATGGCCCAGCCAGAGCCCTGACTTAAACCCCATTGAGCATCTCTGGAAAGACCTAAAAATTGCTATCCACCAACGTTTACCATCCAACCTGACAGAACTGGAGAGGATCTTTCCCAAAAAGACTCATGGCTGTATTAGATCAAAAGGGTGCTTCTACTGAATACTGAGCAAAGGGTCTGAATACTTAGGACCATGTGATATTTCAGTTTTTCTTTTTTAATAAATCTGCAAAAATGTCAACAAGTCTGTGTTTTTCTGTCAATATGGGGTGCTGTGTGTACATTAATGAGGAAAAAATGAACTTAAATGATTTTAGCAAATGGCTGCAATATAACAAAGAGTGAAAAATTTAAGGGGGTCTGAATACTTTCCATCCCCACTGTATATTATATAGAATCATTACACACAGAGTGATATATTTCAAGCATTTCTTTCTTTTAATTTTAAAGATTATGGCTTACAGCTAGTGAAAACCAAAAATTCAATATCTCAGAAAACTAAAATATTGTGAAAAAGTTTAATATTCTCATGGTGTCACACTCTAATCAGCTAATTGAGAAAAACAAAGCCTAAAGCTATAGTAACAGTAATAGTAACATATACCTCCATCCCCGATAAATGCCAAATGCCAAAAAAATATATATATAAGATAATAGAAAAGGATGTAAAACTTTTGTGTTTTACATTCTTTTCTATTATCTTATATATTTTTTTTGGCATTTTCTATTATAGATATCCCCAAAACTATGCATCTGCTCCTGACAAGTGGTAATGTAACCACGAAATGCATAGAGCTTTTTTATGATGCTACGTCACAGTTTTTATGTCCAATATCTACCATATTACAGTCTATTAGATTGAACTAATTTCTTATTGCTACTATGCCTATATGCTACCATTACAAATGCAGTTTACATACCATAGGTCTATTATCACATACCAAGATGTTGAGACAAGTGTCTTATATTATGAATTGTTCAGGTCTTACTTATTGAAATCCAATACTATATTATACCATAACTACTATGCACAATATTTGTTCTATCATGAATTAGAATTTTATTTATCTAATGAGATCTAATATTATATTATTGTATTTATTATTTTTTACTACCTTATGTGTGTATGTACACCTTTTGTAATAAATAATTATGTTATACATTGATTGGTTCATCTGACTGAGTTGTGTGCTTCATATAAAGTCCCACCATTTTTTCCTCTTTTGCTCTAATCAGCTAATTAACTCAAAACACCTGCAAAGGTTTCCTAAGCCTTTAAATAGTCTCTCGGTCTGGTTCAGTAGGTTACACAATCATGGGGAAGTCTGCTGACTCGACAGTTGTCCAGCAGACAGTCATTGACACAAGTCACAAAAGGTCATTGCTAAAGAATATGGCTGTTCACAGAGTGCTGTATCCAAGCACATTAATGGAAAGTTGAGTGGAAGGAAAAGGTATGATAGAAATAGGTGCACAAGCAACAGAGATAACCGCAGCCTTGAGAGGATTGTGAAGCAAAGACCTTTCAAGATTTTGGGGGAGATTCACAAGGAGTGTACGTCTGGTGTCAGTTCTTCAAGAGCCACCACAAACAGACATATCCAGGACATGGGCTACAACTGTCACATTCCTTGTGTCAAGCAACTCCTGAAACAGAGACAACGTCAGAAGTGTCTTACCTGGGCTAAGGAGAAAAAGGACTGGACTGTTGCTCAGTGGTCCAAAGTCCTCTTTTTGGGTAAAAGTAAATTTTGCATTTAATTTGGAAATCAAGGTCCCAGAGTCTGGAGGAAGAGTGGAGAGGCACATAATCCAAGTTGCATGAGGTCCAGTGTGAAGTTTCTACAGTTAGTGATGATTTGGGGAGCCATGTCATCTGCTGGTGTTGGCCCACTTTGTTTTATGAAGTCCAAAGTCAGCACAGCCCTCTACCAGGAACTTCTAGAGCACTTCATGCTTCCCTCTGCTGACCAGCTTTATGGAGATGCTTATTTCATTTTCCAGCAGGACTTGGCACCTGCCCACACTGCCAAAAGTGCCAATACCCAGTGCTGTATTTAGGCCTAGGCCGACAAGGCCCAGGCCTAGGACGGCACTTTGCGGGGGGCGGCAACCCCCCCACGAAAAAAAAAGCACCTGCATCCTCCTCTCGACTCGCGCATGCAGGGCCGCCATCCGAGGAGTATATCTGAATGACATCGCTATGGGAGTGCGGGGGCGTACTGCACCCGGGTGACCCCAGGAAGCAGTTGTAGTGGGTGCAGTCGCCCCCCCCCTCATCGGCAAAGCGATGATCACTTAGGCAGCGGCGCTGTGACAGGGAGAGGAGAGCTGTGTACACAGTGGTTGTGTATTTCCCCCGCTCACCCCCCCCCCTTTCTCCTGTCAGCTGGAGTTGAACAGGAGAGGAGAACGGCTCTAATCGTGTTCCCCTAAGCGCCGCCCGGCTCTCTGCCCGCTCTTGTCATAGCAGAGAGCCAATCCGAACACACGGGGGATGGGCATTATGGGAAACATAGTCCCAGAAGATTGACGGCCCCAGTATGTCCACAGACATACTACAGGCTACAGTCCCCCAACATACATGCGCTGGAGGGGGGGACCTGACCTGGAACCCGGCAAACAGCAGAGTGCTACAGGGGAAGAAAAAGAGAGGACTGTGCTGGGGGAGACCGGATAGAGCAACGCTGTACCCGCACCACCAGATAAAGCCACGCTGTACGTGCACCACCAGATAAAGCCACGCTGTACCCACACCACCAGATAAAGCCACGCTGTACGTGCACCACCAGATAAAGCCACGCTGTACCCACACCACCAGATAAAGCCACGCTGTACCCGTACCACCAGATAAAGCCACTCTGTACCTGCACCACCAGATAAAGCCACGCTGTACCCGCACCACCAGATAAAGCCACACTGTACACGCACCACCAGAGAGGGAGCCACGCTGTACCTGCACCACCAGAGAGGGAGCCACGCTGTACCCACACCACCAGAGAGGGAGCCACGCTGTACCCGCACCACCAGAGAGGGAGCCACGCTGTACCCGCACCACCAGAGAGGGAGCCACGCTGTACCCGCACCACCAGATAGAGCCACGCTGTACCCGCAGCACCAGAGAGGGAGCCACGCTGTACCCGCGCCACCAGAGAGGGAGCCACGCTGTACCTGCACCACCAGATAGGGAGCCACGCTGTACTTGCACCAGTAGAGAGGGAGCCATGCTGTACCCGCACCACCAGAGAGGGAGCCACGCTGTACCCACACCACCAGAGAGAGAGCCACAGGATCACTGTTGCGGTTTTGCTGGGTCTGGTAAGAGGGCCTGTTGGCCATTATCCATTACTGTTCCTACGGACTGAGCCATGCCTAACCTGCTATTCTCTAGGCCTTATTGACCACCACAACAACCCTCTCTGTCCTCCTCCCCCGACGTCCCTCTGTCTTCCTCAGATGAAGATGACAGGGCGGGTCTTAAAAAGAAAGGGGTGTGGCCTTGACAGGAAGGGGTGGGTCATATTTAAATTGGGGGTGCCCAAGTTTAGTCAGGCCTAGGGCAGCACAAAACCTAAATACACCACTGCCAATACCTGGTTTAATGATCATGGTATCACTGTGCTCGATTGGAAAGCAAACTCACTTGGCCTAAACCCCATAGAGAATCTGTGGGGTATTATCAAAAGGAAGAGGAGAGACACCAGACCCAACAATGCAGACAAGCTGAAGGCTGCTGTCAAAGCAACCTGGGCTTCCATAACACCTCAGCTGTGCCACAGGATGATCGCCTCCATGCCACGCCGCAGTGATGCAGTAATTCATGCAAAAGGAGCCCTGACCAAGTATTGCATACATACTATACTATATATTAGACGTACCGTATTTATCGGCGTATAACGCGCGCCGGCGTATAACACACACCCCAAGTTTAGGAGGGAATTTTAAGGAAAAAAACTTTTAGGAGGGAAGTTTAAGGAAAAAAACTTACATTTAAATGCCCATCAATGCAGCCTTATCAGTGTCCATCTGCAGCCTTGTCAGTGCCATCTGCAGCCCTGTCCAGTGCCATCTGCAGCCCTGTCCAGTGTCATTGCAGCCTTGTCAGTGTCATTGCAGCCTTGCCCCAGTGTCATTGCAGCCTTGTCAGTGTCATTGCAGCCTTGCCCCAGTGTCATTTACAGCCTTGTCAGTGTCATTGCAGCCTTGCCCCAGTGTCATTTACAGCCTTGTCAGTGTCATTGCAGCCTTGTCAGTGTCATTGCAGCCTTGTCAGTGTCATTGCAGCCTTGCCCCAGTGTCATTTGCAGCCTTGTCAGTGTCATTGCAGCCTTGTCAGTGTCATTGTAGCCTTGCCCCAGTGTCATTTGCAGCCTTGTCAGTGTCATTGCAGCCTTGTCAGTGTCATTGCAGCCTTGTCAGTGTCATTGCAGCCTTGCCCCAGTGTCATTGCAGCCTTGTCAGTGTCATTGCAGCCTTGTCAGTGTCATTGCAGCCTTGCCCCAGTGTCATTGCAGCCTTGTCAGTGTCATTGCAGCCTTGCCCCAGTGTCATTGCAGCCTTGTCAGTGTCATTGCAGCCTTGTCAGTGTCATTGCAGCCTTGCCCCAGTGTCATTGCAGCCTTGTCAGTGTCATTGCAGCCTTGCCCCAGTGTCATTGCAGCCTTGCCCCAGTGTCATTTGCAGCCTTGTCAGTGTCATTGCAGCCTTGTCAGTGTCATTGCAGCCTTGCCCCAGTGTCATTGCAGCCTTGTCAGTGTCATTGCAGCCTTGCCCCAGTGTCATTGCAGCCTTGTCAGTGTCATTGCAGCCTTGTCAGTGTCATTGCAGCCTTGTCAGTGTCATTTGCAGCCTTGGCAGTGTCATTGCAGCCTTGGCAGTGTCATTGTAGCCTTGCCCCAGTGTCATTGCAGTTTAAATGGTGCTGCCGAGATACACAGAGTCGGATGTCCTGTGTATCTCGGCTCCCCTCGGCTTCTCTCGGCCCTCTCGCAGTCCCGCCCTATGATGGACATAACACAGGTCCAATGGCGGGACTGGGTGTGACTGTGAGCGGAGCCGAAAGGAGCCGAGCCTAGCCGAGTACACTCGGCTATGTGTATATCAGCGGCACTCGCTCTGCTCCACTCACAATCAGCGGAGATCGGCGGGGATTGGTGTATAACACTCACCCACGATTCTCCCATGATTTTAAGGGGAAAAAAGTGCATGTTATACGCCGATAAATACGGTACTTTTCAGTAAGCCAACTTTTCTGTATTAAAAATCCTTTTTTTTATTAGTCTTCTGTAATATTCAAATTTTCTGAGATACTGAATTTGGGGTTTTCACTAGCTGTAAGCCATAATCATCAAGATTAAAAGAAAGAAATGCTTGAAATATATCACTCTGTGTGTATCGAATCTATATAATATATGAGTTTCATTTTCTTAATTGAATTACTGAAATAAATAAACTTTTTGATGATATTCTTTTGATGATGCACCTGTCCAAATATAAATACAAATGTTGTTCTGATCCTCATTATGACTCCTATAACTTAGGCAAAGATGACTCGGTCTCTGTTTTGACAGGTACATTGTGGATGCATGACAATATTAGAGACTGCAAAAAATCTATTTTACTTTGTCACTAGAAAGAATGGTAGAATATTGGTTTGCGAAGATTTCTCAACAGCGGATCTCTCTTCCATGCAGCAAAGATCAGCAGGCAATCTGAATATAGAAACATGGATTATTTTTGTACAACCTGCAGAAAATAATGGAACAGATTCCCCTGTCCACACTATACAGGGCTGATGGAGAAATCTCCCATTCTGACAACCACAGCCGACTTCCAGTTGGATGCAGCCACTGTTCAGCCAACAATTTTCTGCCCATCTTTCAGATTTTCAATCAAAGGATGTCAGACAGGAAGTGACTAACAGGGCACAATATGGCAAAAATGAATGGCTTTACAACTAGCTTAAAGCGGTTCTTCACCTTGAGACAAAAAATTAAAAGTCAGCAGCTACGAATACTGTAGCTGCTGACTTTTAATAATAGGACACTTACCTGTTCAAGGATCCAGCGCTGTCCTTACCCAAGCTGGCTCTTAGGATGTCTTTGGGTCCAGGCTCTGGTATTTTTACTTTGGGAAGTTGGTGGTCTTCTGCTGCTGTAGCCCATCTGCTTCAAGATTCTATGTGTTGTGCATTCAGAGATCGTATTCTGCATACCTTGGTTGTAAGGAGTGGGTGTTTGAGTTACTGTTGCCTTTCTATCATCTCAAACCAGTCTGCCCATTCTGCTCTGACCTCTGACATCAACAAGGCATTTTTGTTCACACAACTGCCGCTCACAGGATATTTTCTCTTTTTCAGACCGTTCTCTGTAAATCCTAGAGATGGTTGTGCATGAAAAGTAGATCAGCAGTTTTTGAAATACTCAGACCAGGCCGTCTGACACCAACAACCCTTCCATGCTCAAAGTCACTTAAATCTTCTTTCTTCCCCATTCTAATGCTCAGTTGGAACTTCAGAAAGTCGTCTTCACTACGTCTAGATGCCTAAATGCATTGATTTGCTGCCATGTGATTGGCTGATTAGCAGTTTGTGTTACCAAGCAGTTGAACAGGTGTACCTAATAAAGTGGCCGGGGAGTGTATATATATATATATAAATAAAGAATTACTAAGAGCTAACCATGAATTCTGCAGAGCACATATGTTTACAAGGAAAATGCTAACAGGAGGAGAAGGGAGAATGATGAGATTATGCTGCTCCTTAACTGTCCAGTCACAAGCTGCAGCAAGAAAGGTGACAAACCTGTAGTACTTAATTTCAGTAGGAAATTGTCAGGTCACCAACCCGGCTCTTCTGTCTGGCAGGGCTTTGTAAATTTGATGGACAGATACACAAATCCTTTGGCAGGTAAAACACTATATCCACTACTGATTGTCTGCGACAGTTCATCTCCTTAAACATTTTAATGAATACATGTTTAGCCAAGGACATTAGATGGCAAAGAGAAAATTCGATTTTCATACAATTTGTTCTTGGCATAAGAATGTACAACTATGTTGGCCAAAAGGGCTTTGTGCTCTCCTTATCTCAGGAAAACCATTGTGATAACTCAAGAGAATCTATTATCAACTACAAGGTCATGATCTTCTGCATTGATGTCAAGGTGCCTACAGACTTTAGAGAATATTTGCCCAATCTGACCAATCCATTTACATTCAGATTGTGAAATTACTTTCTTTTTTTTCTTTTTTGCCAATTCTTTTTTATTGAATTTAGAAAAGTGCAAGTTGTACAAAACAAAGCCTAGTGAGTATACCCGGTGAGATATTTTTTAAACCCTTTCCTGTCCCTGATCAAGCCTGCTTGGGAAAAGCTGATCAAGGCGGAGGATATTTTCCAACTGATTCCAAAGACAAGAAGGGGGGCTTCCATCATGACAAATATAGAGTGTGGTGGTCCCATCCCTTACGTGATAAATCATAGAACAAAGAATCCCCCTTGGATTGGGATTGACAGACCACCAGACCCGTTCAAGTAAAAAAATATATTTTATTGATATACTTTAAAAAAGACGTAAGAGCGTCTATAGCATACGATATATAAAAAAATTAAAAAAATCATTCCATACAGAATAGAGACAAAATCAGAAACAGAGAAAATATACAAGGTGACAATAGTTAGTATACTCTCATGGGGGTAGTGTGCCCCGATTTCCGACGCGTTTCTGGTAATTCTGGTACCTTCATCAGGGGTTTGAGAGTTGTGAATATTGTGTATATGTATGGATTCCCTAGGAATGACTCTGTGTTCAAGTTCTCCCACAGTTGGCTCACTTATTATTCGTGTTGATACCATTATTTCAACACATGTACTATTCTTATGTAATCTCGGTCTGGCACAAACGAAAATACAATATTTGATCTGAGGGGCCATGGGTGCTACTTGAACACAGAGTCATTCCTAGGGAATCCATACATATACACAATATTCACAACTCTCAAACCCCTGATGAAGGTACCAGAATTACCGGAAATGCGTCGGATATCGCTGCACACTACCCCCATGAGAGTATTCTAACTATTGTCACCTTGTATATTTTCTCTGTTTATGATTTTGTCTCTATTCTGTATGGAATGATTTTTTTGATTTTTTTATATATCGTATGCTATAGACGCTCTTACGTCTTTTTTAAAGTATATCTATAAAATATATTTTTTTACTTGAACGGGTCTGGTGGTCTGTCAAAGTCCCAATCCAAGGGGGATTCTTTGTTCTATGATTTAACTGATTCCAAATGTTCCCCTGGAGTGTGCTCAGCACCCACAACATTCCATCCCTACCATAGCCGCAAACATGCACATTCAAGCAACGCGGACTTGGATGTTTATAGAAAGATCTTTTGAAAGAAAAGTCACCCAGTGGCCAGCTTCTACCTAATGTTCACAATCAGCTTTATTGTCCACAGTCATATGACTTTTTCTAGGCCTGCCAGCCAGATCAGACAATGGTCATCTACAACGTAATATCAATGGGTAGACATTGACCCAGTGCCTGCTATTGGTGTAATAAATGTGAGGTTAGGCAGAAGCCAAGCCATTAAAATGTTTTGACTTTAGCAGAACATGCATTTGCACATCACTACCCCGAGCCCATGGGTGGCACATGTACGCACTGTATGGGGTGCACTTTGCTGGAAAAACAGGTTAATTGAAGTGACCGCAGCATGCTCATGTGCTCTTACAAGTGGCTTTTGTCTTAACTAATGTCGAAGGAAACCTTTCACATGGTAATGAATTTGTGGAGCTGTGAAGCGGCCCAGCCATAGATGGATTACAAGGTCTCCCATCAAGTCTGAAACCGCCTTGGTTCCTCTCTGACCACCATTAGCTGATCTGTCACAGGAGACGGATCTGGTTTTCTTTAAGATCTGCCACTGTTGTTTTCTTTATATAGAGCCACTGTTGGGTTAAAGGGAGCGCTAGATGGATTCTAAATGAAGGAACCTTTCAAAACAAATTCTTCAGAGTTAAACCACTGTCCACTTGGGAAATAAGTCATTTAAAACCTTAGACTGTGCACAATAAAGACATTTTCACTGTCCGTTATTTTACAGTTTTAATAGTGTATGCTAATTGCACATTTAAGGGAAAATGTGCGTAAGATTGTTCTAGATAAACCTCTAACATTTGTGTAATTCAACCTTTCTTACAGATCTGACACTAGAATAGTAGTGTAGAGTAGTAAAGTGAGATCATTCATTTGTATATAAGATTCATTATTTTTTTGTCTTATACCTATAAAAGTTTCTATTGTGTTTAGTCGGGAACATTTTATATTGTTTTATTCAAAGGTATGATTGAGGAGTTGCTTTACTAAAACTAAAGAGTGAAAAATCTGGTGCAGCTCTGCATAGCAACCAATCAGCTTCAATGTTTTATTGTCAAAGCTTAATTGAACAAGCTGAAGTTAGAAGCTGATTGGCTATCATGCACAGCTGTACCAGATTTTGTACTCTCCAGTTTTAGTAAACCAACCCCTGTGTGTAGTAAACATTTCATAGTCATAGGTATTTGTAAGATGCACATAAATAGATATGAACCACACTCCAATCTGTGCTCTTCTGAATTATTTTATTGGATGGCTGTACAGTATATCTACTATGGATGATCCAGTAAAATAATTCAGAAGAGCACAGATTGGAATATGGTTCATATCTATTTTTTTGCATCTTACACCAAGTGAGGATGAACTTTTTGAACCTGTACCCAGAGTCCTAAGAACAAACAAAGAGCAAATCTTAAGCGGAGAGTCAGAATGGGATGTTGTGAATCACAGGTAATTGTAAATTGACTACATGGCTACCAGCAGAATCAGATGTGGAAACATCAGGATATATAATTAAAACTAAACTCTTGACAACTGCTTCATACACGACTAAAAATAACATATACAGAAAAGAATTGTCCCCTTTAAAATAATAACAAATTTTTGCTTTGCAGCCTGAAGTTAAGACAGACACAGTTTTTGTTTTATCCAGCTTTATTTACTAGTGCAACTTACAACATCCAAGTAAAAGATATAACACCAACATGACAGAAAAAATAAAATAAAAAAACAGAATCGCTGAGTTGGAAAAACACACCTTGAAGATTCTGAGGCCATATGGAAAAAGGTGTTATGGTCAGATGAGAATAAAATTGAATTATTTGGCCTCAACCCCAAACGATATGTCTGGTGGAAATCCAATACAGCTCACTATCCAAATAACATAATTCCTACAGTAAAGCATGGAGGTGGTAATATCCTATTAGGGGGACGTTTCTCTGCAGCAGCGACTGGAGCACTTGTCAGGATAGAAGGAAAAATGAATAGGGCAAAATACCATCAAATTCTTGAGGAAAACCTGCTGCTCTCTGCCAGAAAGTTGTCAAAGGGAAGAAGGTTTACCTTACACCATGACAATGACCCAAAGCACACAGCAACAATAACCACACAGTGGTTGAAGGAGAAAAAGGTGAATAGCTTTAGCATGGTCAAATCAAAGCCCAGACTTAAACCCCATTGAAAATCTATGGTATGACTTGAAGACTGCAATCCACAAACAGTCACCATTAAATTTATCTGCAAACATTACAAAGTCTGGGTGTGCAATGTTAGTAGATACAGTGCCCTGAAAAAGAATTCATACCCCTTGAAATTTTCCGCATTTTGTCATGTTACAACCAAAAAAAAAATGTATTTGATTTGGATTTTATGTGATAGACCAACACAAAGTGGCACATAATTGTGAAGCGGAAGGAAAATGATAAATGGTTTTTAAATTTTTTTTACAAATAAATATGTGATAAGTGTGGCGTGCATTTGTATTCAGCCCCCCTGAGTCAATACTTTGTAGAACCAACTTTCACTGCAATTACAGCTGCAAGTCTTTTTGGGGATGTCTCTACCAGCTTTGCACATCTAGGGAGTGAACTTTTTCCCCATTCTTCTTTGAAAAATAGCTCAAGCTATTGTCAGATTGGATGGAGAGCATCTGTGAACAGCAATTTTCATGTTTTACCAAAGATTCTCAATTGGATTTAGGTCTGGACGTTGACTGAGCCATTCTAACACATGAATATGCTGTGATCTAAACCATTCCATTGTAGCTCTGGCTGTATGTTTAGGGTCGTTGTCCTACTGGACAGTGAACCTCCACTCCAGTCTCAAATAATTTGCAAACTCTAACAGGTTTTCTTCTAGGATTACCCAGTATTTGGCCACCCATCTTCCTATCAGTTCTGACCAGCTTCCCTGTTCCTGCTGAAGAAAAGCATCCCCACAACATGATACTGCCATCACCATGTTTCACGGTGGGGATGGTGTGTTCAGGGTGATGTGCCGTGTTAGTTTTCCGCCACACATAGTGGTTTGCTTTTAGGCCAAAAAGTTCAGTTTTAGTCTCATCTGACCAGAGCACCTTTTTCCACATGTTTGCTGTGTCCCCCACATGGCTTCTCGCAAACTGTAAATGGGACTTCTTATGCCTTTCTTTAAACAATGTCTTTCTTCTTGCCACTCCTTCATAAAGGCCAGATTTGTGGAGTGCACAACTAATAGTTGTCCTGTGGACAGATTCTCCCACCTGAGCTGTGGATCTCTGCAGCTCCTCCACAGTTACCATGGGCCTCTTGGCCACTTCTCTGATTAACAATCTCTTGGGCCGGCCTGTCAGTTTAGGTGGACAGCCATGTCTTGGTAGGTTTTGTCAGGGACATGGCTGTCGCAGGACTGGCAATGTCACCTAAATCCAACATGGGCGCCCACATGCGCAATACGAAGTGTGCGCGGCAGCACGCAAGTTGGCGCCAACTACCCTATTTAAACCAGCCACTAAAGACAGGACATTGCTGGATTATCTTAGCTTCTCTGTGTTCCTTATGATTCCTGTGACCTGATCTGTGGACTACACGTTATCGACCCGGCTTGCCTTGACCTTGCTCCCTGATATCCCGGCTTGACCTCTGGGTTGCATCTGGACTTTGATTCTGTTCCTGTCTCCTGTGTATGACCTTTGGCTTGCCCCTGTTTATGCTTCTGGACTGATTTACCCTGTATGATCTCTGGCCTGGATCCTGGTTTTTCCTCTTACCAAGCACCGCAAGTACAGCTACCAGCCTGCTACAGTCATCCCTCGGTGACCAGCTCATCTGACTACAAGCAAGCACCTGGCAAACCATGCTTCTTTGAGCACCGTGTTCCCTGTTCCCAACTCCAGGGGCGCACTGTGCTTAGCCGCAAGGGGAGCCCTCTTAGCATCTCAGTCTCCATACCCACACCTGACAGGTTTGCAGTTGTGCCATACTCTTTCCATTTTCGGATGATGGATTGAACAGGGCTCCGTTGAGATGTTCAAAGCTTGGGATATTTTTTATAAACTAACCCTGCTTTAAACTTCTCCACAACTTTATCCCTGATCTGTCTGGTGTGTTCCTTGGCCTTCATGATGCTGTTTGTTCAGCAAGGTTCTCTAACAAACCTCTGAGGGCTTCACAGAACAGCTGTATTTATACTGAGAGTAAATTACACACAGGTAAACTCTATTTATTAATTAGGTGACTTCTGAAGGCATTTGGTTCCACTAGATTTTAGTTTAGGGGTATCAGAATAAAGGGGTCAGAATACAAATGCACGCCACACTTTTCAGATATTTATTTGTAAAAGAAAATTGAAAACCATTTATCATTTTCCTTCCACTTCACATTTATGTGCCACTTTGTGTTGGTCTATCACATAAAATCCCAATAAAATACATTTACGTTTTTGGTTGTAACATGACAAAATGTGCAAAATTTCAAGGAGTATGAATACTTTGTCAAGGTACTGTACATATCCCAAAAGACTAAAGGCTGTAAGTAAAGCAAGAGGTGGTTCAACAAAATTACTTACATATAAGGGGGGGGGGGGGTTGTGATCCTTTTTCCAACTCTGTGATGCTGTTTTTGATTTTTTTTTTCTGTCATGTTGGTGTTATATCTTTCACTGGGATGTTATAAGTTGCACTGAGTAAACTCAGCTGGATAAAACAAAAACTGTGTCTGTCTTCATTTCAGGCTGCAAAGCAACAAAATATGGTTATTTTACAGGGGGTGAATCTTTTCTATACCCACTGTATGTGAGCTGTCTTATCTGACAATGGAATTGTGGCTCTGTTTAGCCATCCTGTAATCCAGACACGCTTGCCAAACAGCTGAGCCAACCCTTGGAATACTCTGCAGGCTACACTGATCTAGGAAACCACCTTCATCTGTGGCTGGACAATGAAGGAGCAGCACATCAATAAGTCCATCCCTTTGCTCTCCCCTCTAGTAAACAGGTTCCTTGTGATAGATTGACAATTGTGTAACAAGCTTTCAACTGAAGATGTCAAGCAGAGGCTAGGCTGGCTGCCCAGTGAAGTCTTTAGGAGAATGGGGTTGATCTATACTGAAAGTGCTGTTATAAACGTGACAACTCAGGTAAGTCCAAACTTTTCCATCTAGACTGTGAGCAGCTAAGTTGTGTATTCCAATGGTGATGGCCATAACCAATATACAGGATAATGAGAGTGACACACACAAAGTTTCATCCCAGCCATCTAGATAACCTAAGGGGTGTCTGTCAGCATCAAAACGTAGCTGCCTGTGCTATTGGTCATCTTGGAGAGCACTTTGGCCTCTACCTTTCTTGGATGAATTTTGCTTGTCTGATAATAATTGTTTTCCAGGATTAGAATACAGTTGACAGAGTGAGGAGATAAGTTAGAGACAGCGCCTCCTGCACTCCTGGGACATTAGTGTGTATAAGGATAGGGCAAGAACACTGAACCTTTCTGAGATTTAGTGGGTCTTTTTGGGCTTTATCCATTTGGTGCATTCTTTACCAGTGTCTCAACTTCAGTGCATAATGTTCCCCTTTGCAATGTGATGTTTACATCAAGTATCTCTTTGTGTGTGTGTGTTTATATTTCAAATACCTCTTGGCATGTGTAAATGTATGTACTGTTTGTCTTCCCTAATTGAGGGTTCGTATTTTAAAGAAAAATGTTTAATACAGTGGTTCTCAACCTTCTAGTGCCGTGACCCCTTGATAAAATTTACCAAGTTGTGGGGACCCCTAACAGCAAAATTATTTTCGTAGCGTGGGTTGTCAGTACCCAAGTCAAGACAAGTAATTTGTGACCCTAACCCACAGACATTTACACCCCCCCCCCCCGAGTCCCTTCCACTAGTACAGTATTAAAACCCCTTATGGTACATTTTAGGATGTACCACTCCTTCTCTTTGTTCTCCTTTCTTTCCCTTTTATCTCTCTCTATCCTAATTTCTTGTTTTTTTCCCATCCCTCTCTCTAGCCATCGTTCTTTCTCTTATTCTTTCTCTCCCTTTTTCTTTGTTCCTTCCCCCCTTTTCCTCTCCCTTCCATGTATTCTCTATTTTTATTCCTTCCCTTACTCCTTGGTGGGGGGGGGGGGGATGAGATGAGTGGCAGTGCTGGCGGGGGGGGATAAGTGGCAGTGCTGGGGGGAGTTCTGATCAACCAACTTAGGTGCTCTTGATCAAGGTCATCTGCTGATCTGAGAACTGTAGTTGGGACTTTTAATGGCAACTCTAATCACAGGTAGTGTTACTCGCTGTGTCTCCAGCTTCACTGTGTCTCCAGCTCTGTGGTGTCTCGCAGCAGTGACACCTATGCCGAAGTCAGGAGATAGGGTCTCCTCCAGCCCCTCCCACTTCACATTCCTCACCAGTCAGCTGACCTCTAGTCTCTGTCCCCCAGCCATGCCGTAAACTGAATGGGCGGCTGCAAAGAGGCTGAGTGGGCGGCCGCGGGCTCCAGGAACAGCCCAGCTGGGCGGCCACAAAAAGGTTGGGAGAGCGTTGCGGGCTTCAGGAACAGCCCAGGATTCGGTGACCCCTGGCAAATCATCATTCGACCCCTGGTTGAGAACCACTGGTTTAATGCTTTGAAGTGAAAGAACCAAAAAGCTTTTTTTTATTTGTTTTGGAAAGAGCAACTGAAACCCTGTCAGTTATTTTTTTGCCATCTGTGTCCCATTGGGGAGATTTACCTTCATTTTGTGTCCCATAACAAAAACAGGAATTGATAGGAAATCCCTCCAGATTCCTACGATGTCACCAGGGTCACCAGACCTAGTGTCCCCATTGGAAGATTCTCCCTCTATTCCTATTCTGGGTACAATCCAAAATTTGGAATTTCCTGCCACTTTTATTTCCAGTGATAATGGAAAACAGGACAAATAGAGAGTATGAACCTCCCTAATGGGGACACAGCAAAAAAAAACTGGCAGGTGTTCCTATTCCTCTTCACTCTAAACAAAACAAAAAAAAAGTTTTGTCTTTAGTTATACTTTAAATAAAAAGATATATAAAATATTTCAATATTTTTTATATTTGGTTTATTATGTGCATAGAGCTAATCTGGTATGTTACATTTTCTTTAACAGACAGGATAGCCCCTCAAATTCTCAGAAGTACCTCCTAGGGCATTTGTACTGTTGCTGTTTCTATACTCTGTTGGGACTCCTCACCTGTCTTCATGCCCTTAAGCTGGCGATAGATGGTTGGAATCTTGGCTGGTTCAGCAGGGAGCGGCAAAGATTCAAACCATCTATGTGCAGGCTGATTGTACCCAAGTCAATCCATCGATCAACTTGGGTATAACCAGCATGTCAGATTTTTACATGCGATTGTCGCCAGTGGCTATATCCGCTGGCAATTATCAGTGTGTTCTCCCGGCAGGGATGGCTCTCTCTGTGCACTCTGGTCTCTCCTTTTAGGAATGCATGCTGCACAGCTGATTGGCTCCCAGTACAATCCTCCTTCTTCCAGTCTAGGTTTTTGAAAGAGGCTGATTCCATATCGATATCAGGAATGCACACTAATTGCATTTAAAAATAAGTTGACATTTTTATTAATTAATACTCAATTGAATTAATTGGTATTTTTTTATATCTGCCTGGAGTTCGGCTTTAATTCTAACTGCACAAACCAATATTTTTACAATTTTGATGGGGAAGGCATCACATGTCCTTGCAGGAACATATTTTTGGCAACAGATTCAATATTGACATGGAACCTTGCCATTCATTTTAAAACAATCATGAATTCCAGCTTGTTTTTATCTCCATCCCCCTCGTGGGAGAACAAATTTATGAAAACTGGCTACTCCCTGTTTGATAATATTACTCAGTTAGTATTTTTATTAAAACGTAGGTGAAACATTGAAAAGCTCCGTTAGTCTGAAACTTGGCGAGAGCTGGAGCTTTGGCTACCTTGGGAATCCATGATCAGACAGGCCATGTGTTCTCTTCTGGTGTCCTGAGAGGTGTGTCACTTATTTCAGTTATTCAAACTGCAGACTCATGTTTCAGTTTCATCAAACAGACATTCTCCAGGGCCTTAGCGGAGCACTTGTTCTCCATCATATGTTATGGGTGGCCAGCGAGAAGATATAGCCTCATCTGTTAGCAATTGGAGACATAACAGCATACTCAGGCAGAATAAGGCTCAATCTACAGAAGGTGGTCTTTCTTCTTCCCCAGATATTCATCCAAGCTCCTAACCAAAAAACGTAAGCCTTTGCAACATAGATTTTATTGCTTCCCAAGGCAAATCACACTCTTATGTAAGAAAAGCATGAGGCTGCTCACCATAAAATAGGTTTTATTATATAGCACTGCAATGTATTGCCTATATTAATTCTTATATGGAGTAGAAGGAAATGTGGAAATGTAGGGTCGCTATTCGTTCGGCCCTTATATATCTAAAGAAAAGTCCCACACAAATTATTAACTCTTCCCAGATTAGAAAAGGTTTAATGGCTTACTGCCAACCAGGGCAGCACTAAACCACCTCCTAAGGCTGATGTTATATGTTGCCAGCAGCAGAATCAGTTGGGAGATGCTTCCACGTGCCTTAGAGGAATTGCTGCTTCACTGGACCAGAATGCTATTAAATCTCCCTCGCTAGTGACGACATGTTACTGCTCTGGCTAATGAAATACAAGTAGATGTTTTGTCAGCCATCACTAACAGGATTGCTTTTGTGACATCGACCTAAACTCTGCCCCCACATCAGTGCCCACCCCTCAACCCAGCATACAATATGAAAAATGTATATAGAAGCTTGAAACACAAAACAGCTAACTGGCTAAATTTATTTCATGCATCTTCTAGGGCAGCCTTTTCAACCTTTTTTCCCCATAGCAACTTTAAATCAGTTTCAGATGTTGGGGAAAGGATCACTGGTGTCCTGCTGCTGGCTCTGCCAAGTTGCCTTGGCCCTGGACCTATACAGGAACCATCAACTGAGAGATCAGCCACAACTCATGGAACTCCCAGCAACCTTTAGAGGAACCCTGGTTAAGAATGGCTGCTCTAGGGGATGCCTCCTGAAATACAATTCTGACCTTGCCATTTGGTAGGAATAACCATGTTCCCGACCTTTAATCCCATATGTATAAGTAAACAAAATGCTGGCCCTTAAATAGAACCTACCAACAAAAACAAAACTGCTGCAAAAATCTAAAAGGTAGCTAACTCCATCAGTCCTCAAAGATCTATGGACAAATACCAGGTCTTTCTTTTAAGGGATGAGTACTATTAGGTGTTTTCACTTTCCTGAACTTTTAGCAATAATTGTTACATTTCATGAAAATGTTGGCATTTTGGCCAAATGTATTACAGTGGGTGAAGCTGTCTTTAAAATATGAGGTACTGCAAGGTGTCTACTGTTACTACTTTTCTTGGTCACCAAAATGACAGTTGAGCAGGGCTTACACCAAATTTCAGGGAGGCCATGACCCATATAAGTGAAACAAAATTAAAGTGGTGCAGAGAAGGGCATTTGAGGCTATTTTGGTAATAGCATTTGAAGTAAACCTGGTTGGCAAACCAGCCACTCAAGGCCATAAAATACTTTTTTAGAAAATGTACCACACCCAATAAATAAATTAATAAAACTCTGTTGGTGCTAAAGGTTAAATGTACAGTACAATAATAAAGAAGGTTAATGGCAAACTAATATTGATGTATTTCATTATTTTGCTATTTATTATAGTAATTTTGTACAATTTTATAAGGTAGCTAAAGCTATACCCCAGAACACATTATTGAATCTATGTGTACGGTTAAAAACTTGATGATTTAACTCTTGATAAAATATTAAAACACTTTTCTGATTTGCTCACACTAAAAGAGCCTGTTTATTAGAAATTGGCTAGTGTCAGGACAGTACCCAAACACTTAAATAGGCAGAAAATGGAAACAGACCAGGCAGGCTTTATCTGCCTATAAAAATTTGAGTGTATTATATGAGAGTAGGGATGAGCCAAACACCCCCCCCCCCCCCCCCCGGTTCGGTTCGCGGCAGAACATGCAAACAGGCAAAAAATGTGTGTGAACACGCGAACACCGTTAAAGTCTATGGGACTCGAACGTGAAAAATCAAAAGTGCTAATTTTAAAGGCTAATATGCAAGTTATTGTCATAAAAAGTGTTTGGGGACCCGGGTCCTGCCTCAGGGGACATGTATCAATGGAAAAAAAGTTTTAAAAACAGACGTTTTTCCGGGAGCAGTGATTTTAATAATGCTTAAAGTGAAACAATAAAAGTGAACTGTCCCTGCACAAAATTACATTTCTAAAGGAATAAAAGTCATTTAAAACTGCTTGTGGCTGTAATGTAATGTCGGGTCCCGGCAATATAGATGAAAATCATTGAGAAAAACGGCATGGGTACCCCCCCCCAGCCCCTTACCTGGTCCTTTGGGTCTGGTATGGATATTAAGAGGAACTCCGCACCCAAATTAAAAATAAAAGGCGTGGGGCCCTCAGGCCCTATATACTCTGAACAGCAGTATACAGGCGGTCTCCGGGTTACAAACAAGATAGGGACTGTAGGTTTGTTTTTAAGTTGAATCTGTTTGTAATTTGGAACAGGTACATTTTTAAAGTGTAGCTCCAGCCAAAAAATCTATTTTTAAGCTTTTTGGATAACATAGGGAAAGGTTATCATCCCTGTAACATTTGTTTTGCTGTCTTTGCCCCTGTTCAGAAGATTTCCCCTCATTTTCTGTCCCAATGATGGATTTTGAACATTTTGGGTTATTAGGGAAACTAGGATTGGTGATAAAGCATCAGTGGATACACCTTTTTCCCATATTAACTCTTACAGGAGAAAATTTTCCCTTCCTAGGGATAGATTTCCTTTCACTTCCTGTTGTCTCCCTCCATTTGTAAGTAGGAGTCGTTTGTAAGTCGGATGTTTGAAAATTGGGGACTGCCTGTATATACTATACGGCCTGCCCTATACACTCTGTGGAAAATTGGGCCTTAGGTGTTGGTGATACCAGAACACTGTAAGCCCTCACAGTTACTCTTGGTGAGCGCTGGAACGAGCCCTGCTGTGAAATATTATATCAAGAATTGTAATTACATGCCCCTGTTAAACAGGAGCAGAAAAATTGGGCCTTAGGCGGTGGTGGTGGCACAACACTGTAAAGCCTCACAGATACTCTTGTTGAGCGCAGGAACGGGCCCTGCTGTGAAATATTAGATCAAAAATTGTAATTACGTGCCCCTGTTAAATGGGGCAGAAAAATTGGGCCCTAGGCGGTGGTGGCGGTGGCACAACACTGTAAAGCCTTACAGATACTCTTGTTGAGTGCAGGAACGGGCCCTGCTGTGAAATATTAGACCAAAAATTGTAATTGTGCACCCCTGTTAAACAGGGGCAGAAAAATTGGGCCTTAGGCAGTGGTGGTGGTGCCACAACACTGCAACCCCTCACAGATACTCTTGTTGAGTGCATCAACGAGCCCTGCTGTTAAATATTTGATCAAAAATTGTAATTACACGACCCTGTTAAACAGGGACAGAAAAAGTTGGCCTTAGGCAGTGGTGGTGGTGCCCTGAAACAAAAATATTCTTAAAAGCTATCATCATGAAGATTGAGGAGGGATAGGATAGTCACTCAGCATAATAGGATAGTCACTCAGCATATGCAGTCTTGAAGGGATCCCACATCCATAGAAAAATCAATCGGTTACATCAGGTGCTTGGTAGCTGGTGATCCAAGACTCATTCATTTTAATGAATGTGAGCCGATCAACAGAGTCTGTGGACAGGCACACTCTATGATCGGGTACAAAGCTTCCAGCAGCACTGAATGTGCGTTCGGAAAGAACGCTGGATGCAGGACAGGCCAGTAGCTCAATTGCATATTGAGAAAGCTCTGGCCAGTGGTCCATCCTCAAGACCCAGTAACCCAGTGTATGTTCTGTTGGAAAGGTCTCCAAGTCTGATCTTGCCCCTAGGTATTCCTGCACCATGTAATTCAGACGCTGGTGATGGTTGCTGGAACCGATCAGACCTTGGTGCTGAGGACTGAAGAATTGTCTGAAGGCATTGGTCAGCCAGCCACCTTCTCCACCGCTCTTTCTGTGACTGAACAAAGCCTCAGCAACACGTTGTCCAGCACCAGGAAATTGTAACCTCCCAGGTTCTGGAAACGCATTGCACAAACCTTTCTGCAAGGCCTCCCAAAGATGTTTCATCCTCTGCTCCCTCTGCGAAGGCTGGATAAGTTCTGCAACCTTACCCTTGTAACGTGGAGAAGGTTTGCCAGCCAGTAATGATCCCTCTCCTTGATACCACGAATCCTAAGGTCCTTTCGCAGGCTTTGCAGGATCAGGGAGGCCATGCAGCATAAGTTTTCAGAGGCATTCGATCCTGAGACCTCTGGGTCACTAAGGATCACATGATCTTCAACCATCTCCTCCCAGCCACGTACAACTCCATGGGTTTCTGGGGACTGAAAACGATCCCTTGAAGACTGCTGCTGATGCTGAGTGTTAATAAGTAAACAGGAAGTGAATACCGCGCTGACCCTAAATAATAAGGTAAATTAAAAATAACACCATAAAGCTGCAGCTAAAATTTATATGATATATACAAACACAACATGTAGGAAGGAGAAAAAAGCTGCGCAATGACATGTACATAAATAAGATTGATATAAAGTGTGTTGCAACAACTATGCAAACAATAATACTTGAATAAAAAACAAATCCTCAAAAAAAATATGTAGATAATAAAAGTAACAGTCCAGTGAGATGAAAAGGTTGGTTTGTCACCATTATTTTTGGTTTGACTTGGTATATTGTGCATCCTTTCTCTTTCCCCCCTTTTGGTGTGTGCATATCACCTAATGGTAGATTGCACCATTAGAGGTTGCACCATTCAGGATGTTTTGATTGTTACTATCTCTTGTTCCACCAGATGACGCTGTGAGGTTGGTCCTTACCATCCAATACGTCTGGCATGTTTTGGCTGTGAGCACAGACATAAGTTTCACTGTTCTCATGTGTAGTTTCGTTCCTACAATCTTTTAATGTTTTTATAATGGTCACGTCCGCTAATATTCTTTTTACTTTTATTATTTTTATTTATTAATATATTCTTATTTTTTATGTGAATTTCATGTAATATTTACTAGTATAATCTATTTCTCAATCCTGGAATCAGGCAATTCGCTTCTGCCACCTATAATTCATAACGAGGCTTGGTTTCCTGGTAGTGTATTTATAGCGATGAGTCAGTGCGTCGCCCGTTCCCCATGACTAAGTCTTTTCATGATGAAACGTACGTCGGGAGGCAGACACGCTGACGTCATCGCGGTTGTAGCGTACGTGTGGACGGGTGGCTGCTAGCTGGTTGGCACTTTTACGAGCTTTTTATCTTTCTAATATATGTAAGTGCAATCTTTTATCCTCAATAAACTGATGTTTTATGGATTCATACTTTGGTGAGTTTTCTTTCCATCTTCCCGGGACCCAGATCGTTGGTCTATCTGCCGAGGTGTGATCCCCTGGTCTGTCCCCAGTATACCCATAGTGTTTTGCTGCTGCTGTTGGTCTGATGTCCGGATGCTGATCTTGATTACAGCCTTGATATCGCTTGCCTTTTGGTAAATGCGCATTGTGTGTGGTGGAGGTTCACTATTATTGGTATTCTTTTTTGCACAGAAGGATTAATTTACCTTTATTTACTTCACTGGATTATTTTTTTTCATCTCACTGGACTGATGCTGAGTGTTATCCTCCACCTTCATGCTGACACAATCCTCCTCTTCTTTTTCCTGTGTGATTGGCGGGCCTGCAGGAATACTATTTGGATAAAGGGGGCCTTGAGAGGTAAGGAAGTCCTCCTCTTTCTCCCGCTGTTCTGCCTCAAGTGCCCTGTCCATTATTCCACGAAGCGTGTGCTCCAACAGGCAGACAAGAGGGACACTATCACTGATGCATGCACTGTCACTGCTCACCATCCTCGTGGCCTCCTCCCCTGACCCTGTCCTGGTGCCATACTCACACAGGTACTCATTGATGGCCCTCTGCTGCATGTGTAGCCACTGCAGCAATTGCCAACGTTGAGTTCCACCTGGTGGGCATGTCACAAATGAGGCGGTTCTTGGGCAGGTTGCATTCTCTTTGAATGTCAGCCAGCCTAGCACTGTTTATATTTATTATATGACTGGCGAAAATGACCACAGACTTTCCTGGCCTGCCTCGGGAGATCCTTTAAGCCCGGGTACCTGTTCAAGAACCGCTGCACCACCAAATTCAGGACGTGAGCCAAACAGAGAACATGGGTCAAGTGTCCCTGTCAGAGGGCGGAGACGAGGTTGTGCCATTGTTGCATACAACCATTCCTGGCTGAAGCTGGCATGGCGTCAACCACCTCTGAGCCTGCCCCTGCAGAGCTGCCAGAATCTCTGCCCCGGTGTTGCTCCTGTCCCCTAAGCAGACCAACTCAAGCACCGCATGCCATCTTTTTGCCTGAGTGCTTACGTAGCCCCTTGAACGTCCACGGAGCAGCGCTGGTTCAGAGGAGAAATCTGCAGAGGAAGAGGCCTAAGAGGAAGAAGAAGAGGAGGGGGTGGAGGAGAGAGCTGTGGCAGAATCACCCCTACTAGCATTTTGGAGGCGTGGTGGCGGAACAAGCTCCAACAATACTGAACCCTGTCCTGCATCCTTCCCAGCTGCCAGCAGAGTTAGCCAGTGCGCCGTGAAAGAAAGGTAATGTCCCTGTCCATGCCTGCTGGACCAGGAGTCAGCAGTAATATGCACCTTACTGCTGACCACCCTGTCCAATGAGGCCAAGACATTGCCTTCCACATGCTGGTAGAGAGCCGGAATGGTCTTCCGTGAAAAGAAATGGCATTTGGGAACCTGCCACTGAGGTACCACACATTCCACAAATTCACGAAAGGGGGCAGAGTCTACCAGCTGAAAAGGCAGCAGTTGCAGTGCTAGCAATTTGGCTAAGCTAGCATTCAGATGCTGAGCATGTGAAAGGCTGGGACCGAATTTCTTTAGATTGTTTAGCAACTGGGGTAGGGAAATTTGCCTGCTAAAATCAGATGTTGGTGTACCGCTAGCAGATTGGCCACAAGTACTTGGGACACCTATTTCTATACCTTCATTCCTCTCAATGCAGGTTTCTGAGAGGACTGGAGGTATAGTGGGGTTGGAGATCCCAGCTGATGAGGAGCAAGGAGAGGGTCGCCTTGTTCTTTGATGTGGGTCTTTTAAGCGCTGTTGCCAACGGACTGCATGGGATGTCTGGTCAAGCATGTGGTGCCCAAGCGGCTACTGTTTTGGCCATGCTTGATACGCTTCAGACATATGTTGCAAACAGCACAGTTGCATCTGGTCAAAAAAGGCCCACACCAAAGAACTTTTCAAAATATGCAGGGAGCTCTGCGGTGTGATGCAATAGGGTGGCTGCCCTTAAGCTACCCCCTGTAGGGCATCCTGCCTCGTTGGGGATGTGCCTCCTCCTCCTCTCTTCTATCAGGCACCCAAGTAGAGTCAGTGACCTCATTATCCCCTCCCTCCTCGTCACTGGAGCAAACTTGGCAGTATGCTGCAGCTGGGGGAACATGACCAAAAAAGTTGTAGATGCCCTGAAAAAATCTCTACAAATTCAAGCGCTTAGGGGTAGGTAAGACAAATTAGATTCGTTTAAAACTGCCAATTAAGGCACAACCAGCTGCTACTACAATGACTTACTCAAGGTAAGCCGAGGTAAGGTATTCTGTAAAGGCAGCGCTAGATATTTAAACACTTAACAACTGAATGTTCAAGGTGTATGTAAAACCGTAGTCCACTGAATAGTAAACTAACACTTAAAAAATAAGAGTTAAAAAATGAATGATACAAATACATTTAAAATGAAAAGAGAATAGTCCCTTTAAATGTAGCAAAAAGTGTAGGTATCAAAATTCAAAATGCATTAATCAATGAGCAATTGGTGTTGATAGTCCCAGGAGTGAGAGCAGTCACATAAATTAATCAATCCTTCTTCCAATATATGGTCCTGGATAATGGAGAATAAGTCTCTAAATGAACTGGAATCTTACCAGATCAAGCTGGGACACGAGCATATATCAGTGGATCATCTGTGACTCCGGATCTCCCCACGGGATACAACACACTGGATCTGTTTGCTGGCGGGATGGTTGGATCACTTGCTATAGAGGCTCAATCACATGGAGAAGAGAAAAAAGATAGCTCCATAGCGTGATCCTGTTTAATATGTTTATTAGATGCACAACCCCCTTCCAGATTTACACTTACACTTTTTCCAAATAAAGAAGGCATATAACAGAATTAACATCAGCGGGAATCCGGTGATAAAATATCTCTTATGCCGTTGGCGCGATATTTGAACACCCAGCATCCAAACAAAGGATGTCTCTCTCACTGGTTAACACTCTATTCAAAGCTCTCATCTAGCCACGCACTGATGTGTTTCATCATTTGTGACATCATCTGAGGGTGTGGCTATACAACCCCTATCTCTATATATGCTCAGCACCGTACAATTGTTTTTTTGATAAATCAGCAATAGTCAGAACATTATAGGGCTCCGGGATTTACAGCTGAATTAAACCTGTCCTACACGGCGAGTGGAAAAGACCTCACTTCGCTCTAGCTTAACACAGGCATCCAACGAGTGCTGCTCTACATACACACCAATCAATCAAAATCGGGTGTAAGCGCAAACTATCTCCATTTCTGCTATAGTCCGATTTGAATTCAACATTGGGTTTAGGCATTGGGTTTAAACAATATGCAACTATTTAAGTCAGATAAAAAACAATTTGCGCATCGAGCAATTAAATGTAAGAACTATGTCAATTAATAGTAAAATATATATACATATATGTGAAATTGCAGAAAGCCTTATAAAATGCATATATACATATATAAAAGGACACTGCAGTCTCAAGATTCATAATGTTCAAACGGTGGTAATCTCATTAAATAAGATTAAAACACATTCATCTAAATAGAATCTACTGCAAGTAACAAAAAGTAGATAAATAGAAGAGGTAAGTACGTAAAACAGATATATATACTATTGTACACTAGTTTCTAAATGAATTCAATATCTAAAAATCCCCATATACGTTACATGCAGCTATATAAGTTACAGGAAAATGTAAAAAAACAGGAAATATATACGAAAAATTTACATAAAGATTCCTAAAAAGTTGTATATAAAATAATTATATATAATATATATATATATATATATATATATATATATATATATATATATATATATATATATATATATATAAATCATTCATATAAATTATTCATATATATATATATATATATATATATATATATATATATATATATATATATATATATATATATATATATATATATATATAAATGAATAGCGGAAAATGGAACTAGGAAAATGTTCCCAAGTACATGGCCGCTAAACAAAAAACTCAGCTACAAATAGTCTGAAGGTGAGGTCAATCTGAATCATTATTAAAAATCCTTATCGGAAGATCATGTAGACCCATAAAATTTTATACAATGTACAGAGATCAATGATACTAATCTATCAGTAATCACTTATAAAACAGTTGAGTTCAATATTCATTCCATGTGGCGTCAAAGTGTTCATAAGAAATATCCACTTAGTTTCTCGCTTGGATATCTTTCGGACCATATTGGACCCCCTCCAATTGGGGTGTATTTTGTCATTGCCCCAAATTTTTAAACCGGATGTGTCCTGATTATGGAATTGTTTAAAGTGCAAAGACACACTATGGTATTTGAAACCTGTTTCTCTAAATTGTATATATGTTTTGAGACTCGTTTTTTTAAAGTCCTCTTAGTGCGCCCTACATACATTAAATCACATCGGCATTGCAACATGTATACTACATGTGTGGTAGCACATGTGATAAATTCTGTAATTTTAAATTTTTTATTGTTAGCTGATGATATAAATTCAGTCATGCCCCTGAAGTGGCAGTTCACTTGTGTGCAGGCCTTACATCTTTTGCATGAGAAAAAGCCAGCTTGGTCCCAGAACATACTAGGTCTACTTGGAGGGTCCAAAACCTTTTTTACAACCATATCTCCATAACTCGGTGCTTTTCTATAAATAAACAGTGGATGTTCAGGGAGGCTCTGTCAAAGGACTCTATCCATACGTAATATATGCCAGTGTTTCTTAAAGATATTTTCAATATCTTTGTATTGAACATGGAAATTTGAGATTATTATTATTATTATTATTATTATACAGGATTTATATAGCGCCGACAGTTTACGCAGCGCTTTACAACAACATTAGGGCAGACAGTACAAGTACAATACAATTCAATACAGGAGGAATCAGAGGGCCCTGCTCGTTAGAGCTTACAATCTAGGAGATAAAACCCCATTCATGTTTATTAGTAGTGTCAACCTCTTTATTTCTTAGGCAATTATCTCAAGAGGTTACTGCTACATCATGTATTATCTTACCCAGATGTGATTCCTCATAACCTTTTTGAATGAACTTTTCTTTAATTATATTTGCCTGGATCAGAAAATCATTATCTGTGGTGCAGCTCCTTCTAACCCGCATTACCTGCCCCTTCGGAATGTTTCTCAACCAATGTGGGTGGTGCCCACTGGTAATTGAGAGGTAGCTGTTTCTGTCAGTGGGTTTAAAATATACTGTAGTAAATAAAGCATCGCCTACCCTAAACACATTCACGTCTAAATAGTGGATGTGTTCCTTACTATAAAATGTACTCCAATTTAATATTATTGGCATTGTAATTAAGTTCATGTAAGAAATTATGTAACGATGTTTCATTCCCCTCCCAAATAAAGAAGAGATTGTCGATGAATCTTTTATAGAATAATAAATTCTCTCTTTGTTGGGCAAATACACTCTTATCTTCCCATTCCCCCATAAATAAATTTTCGAAGCTGGTGGCAAATTTAGCCCCCAACGCAATGCCCCTTTTCTGTGAGTAGAAGTCTTGATCGTACCAAAAATAGTTGTGAGAGAGGCAAAAATCCAATACCTGTCTCAGAAATATTTTCTGTTCAAAGGGGAAATCTTCCCTCTGGCTGAGGGCCCAATTCAACGCAAGTAGGGCATCATCATGTTGAATAATGGTATACAGGGAAGCCACATCCGCTGTCACCAAATATACCTCAGACTTCCCAGATAAATTGATTTCACTTATTTGCTGTAGAAAATCTTCCGTATCCTTCAAATATGCATGTGTGTTCAGGACACTGGTTTGTAAAAATGTATCGAGATACTGTCCTACTCTTGCAGTGACTGAACCTATACTATTTACTATAGGCCGGGCTGGAGGGTTAATAGTATCTTTATGTACTTTAGGCAGAGTGTAAATGGTGGGTATTCTACAAAAACTGGGTACCAAATATTTATTTTCCTTCTTATTTAGTACTCTGCTTTCATAACCAAGGTTAACCAAAAATCGGAGATCTTTTTGATAAGATATGGTGGGGTCTGTGTTCAGTTTAACATACGTGTTGGTATCGGATAACATATTACTCAGTTGCATGTCATAAAAACTTTTGTCCAATATGACCACTCCTCTACCTTTATCCACAGGTCAGGTTATAATATAATTTCTATCCTCCAGTTGTTGTATACCTTCCTGGATATACCTCGGGTTTATATTCTTTTTTAATTTTAATAGTTCAAGATCTCTCACCACAACATTTTTAAATACATCAATATGTTGGTTCGCTGTGTTAGGAGGGTTGAAAAGGGATTTATTTTTTAATCCACTATCTACTCCAATAATATTTCTATTTATCACGTTATTCGCTGGACCACTATTCAGAAAAAAATTTTGATATTAATTTTCCTTATGTATTTGTTAATATCCATATACGTGTCAAATTTATTCAAACCTCTTTTGGGTGCACATTTTAAACCTGAATTGAGAATATATAATTCTTTATGTGAAAGTACTGCTTTACTGAGGTTAGAAATCCCTTCTATTCTGCTTTCCTCCTTCTTTTTTTGCTTATACTGGATCCTCCTACGAGCCCTACATCCTCTCTTTCCTCTCTTATGGAGTCCCGAGGGTATTGTTGGGCTCACTCTTGTTGGGGTTTCCACCACCCCTGCTGATGTGCTGAGGGGGGTGGATGTGGCTACATCGGACCTCCTCTGAACGATCTGGTCCCTCGATAACCTTGAACACCCCTCCTCCCTCTCCCTAAAAAAGGGTGTGGTGTTGGTGTGTTCGTACGTTCATCATATTGATCCAAATGGTCATACCTATTGTGTACAGGCACTGCATACTGATAATCACTGTGTGTGGATGCTGATACATATTGCGACCCACCTCTTGTTCCTTTAACCCCCTGTGTTCCTTTTCCCTTTCCTCTACCACCTCTATTGTTCTGGTGTTGGGGGGGTGTAAGTTGCACATAGCTGGGGGAACATGACTGCCAGTTTCTTGACTTTCTTTGGCACCCCCTCTCTCTAGGCTCACGTTACTCCCTTCCTCAACCTGGGTACCATCATCGAAGCCTTCAGATCGCTGCACATCCTCCTGCAGCATGTACCCGACACTGTGGTCGAATAGTTTAGGGGACTCCTCCGTGCATGATGGTGGGGCTAGGGAAGGAGTGACTGTTGACATGGAGCCAATGGAATAAGCTGCTTTGGCAGCTGCATTGGCAGGCAAACTACTTTGAGCCTGGGTAACAGAGGATGAGGAGGATGAGGACGGCTTTGTTATCCATTCCACCAACTCTTCTGCATGTTGTGGCTCAATAACATGGCCAGCTGCAGAAAAAAAGGACAAGCATGCCCCCACGGCCACGTGCTGAGGATGTACCTTGTCCACGACCAGCACTGTCGACTGTAGACACAGAGCCTGCTTGCCCTCTTTTAGTGGCCAGTGAGCGTCTGCCTCTCCTTGGTGGCCTTCTGGACATGCTGTAAATTTTGTTTAGCAAAACCACTCTACACTGTATTTTGTACACCACCATAAAAGTAGTAGCAACTGCACTAGGGGTGAACGGTACTGTGTACACCACCAGAAGTCTAATAGCAACTATTGGTGCACTTTATGTATTGTGTACACCACCAGGAAAGAAGTAGCAACTGCACTAGGGGTGCACGGTACTGTGTACACCAACAGAAGTGTAATAGGAACTATGGATGCACTGTATATATTGTGTGCTGTGTACACCACCAGAAAAGTAGTAGCAACTATAGGTGCACTATAGGTGCACGTTACTGTGTACACCAACAGAAGTGTAATAACAACTATGGGTGTACTGTGTTGTGTACACCACCAGAAAAGTAGTAGCAACTGCACTATAGATGCATGGTACTGTGTACTGTGTACACCGCCTGAAGTATATTAGAAAAAGTACACCAAGAATGGCCTGCAGTCAGATATAGGCTTGGTTGCACTGGATGCAGTATATATATATATATATATATATATATATATATATATATATATATATATATATATATATGTGTATATATATATATATATATATATATATATATATATATATATATATATATATATATATATATGTGTATATATATATATATATATATATATATATATATATATATATATATATACGAGATTGGCTGTATATATATATATTAATTACACTGCAGCTAACTGAACAACTTGCCTGCCTAAAGTATATTAGAAAAAGTACACCAGGAATGGCCTGCAGTCAGATATAGCTAAACTGGATGCAGTGGATATATATATATATATATACAAGACTGGCTATCTATATATATATATATATATATATATATATATATATATAAAATACACTGCAGCTAACTGAATAACCTCTCCAGATGATGTCAGAGTGACGAAACGCGTAGGGCGGAGTCAGCATACGTCCTTGCATCACTTCCGGCTACAGGCGCTGGTGTCAGCAATATATGCTTGTGTTATTCCTATCGAATGTGAGTACCTTTCTATGTGTTTGTGCAATAAACAGTTTGATACAGTATTAGGCTATTGGGCTCCTTCTCTCTCTTTCATGATGTTCAACATATAATGGAATCTCCTCATATCCAACAATAAGGACGGTTTCAGACCCTATATTGCTACACAGTGGCACATACTGTGGATGCCTTAGACCCCAGGAGGGGGAGATGGATCTGGTGAGTGCAGCCGTAATAAGAGCACGAATAAGGCACGCACGGTGTGATCACCCACTAAAAAGTCCATTAGATTAGAAAACGGATTCCTTCACTGACACAAGAGCACTTTATTGATCTTAAAAGTTTTTGTGTTTTTTTGGTTTTTGAATGGTGGTTTTCCAATGGCACAATTAGCACCTTATTGATCTCATATTGTTTTGTATTATTAAGATAGAATAGTCATTGTTGTTAAATTATATGCGCTGGGGACTTGTCCAGCTCTATATAATTTTTTCACATAATATTCATTTCAGATTGTCTTAGCATGTAAAGTAATTTCTAGCATGTAAAGTATGTAATCATACCTAAACACTACATTTTATTTCTATTTTTATTTTATTTTTTTTATTTGGATTTGCATACACCGAGTTCTCAGATCACACACAAGAACCATACATTATTTTTTGCAACTAAGTGCACAGGGCCAAATTGGGAGATTCAACTGCTCAAACATACTTTTTTGTTTCACACTTAATTGAGGTTTACTAACAGTATTTACCAACACCATTAGCTGTATTCTATCCTTCTTTCTCCCATTTAATTTAATTTTTCCACTAATGGTAGTGGAAGTTTGGTCTACTAGCATTTCTCTCTAATCCTCCAAACAAAATATCTGCTACCTAGAACATATATATCAATAGAACAGCGCCATATCTACTTTTGTTTTCTTTTCACTAACTGAATACCCTGTTTACCTGAAGTATATTAGAAAAAGTACACCAGGAATGGCCTGCAGTCAGATATAACTAAATTGGATGCAGTGGATATATATATATATATATATATATATATATATATATATATATATATATATATATACAACACTGTCTGTATATATATATTAAATACACTGCAGCTAACTGAATAACCTGCCTGCCTGAAGTATATTAGAAAAAGTACACCAGGAATGGCCTGCAGTCAGATATAGCTAAACTGGATGCAGTGGATCTATCTATATATATATATATATATATATATATATATATATATATATATATATATATATATAACTGTCTGTATATATAAATATTAAATACACTGCAGCTGACTGAATGACCTGCCTGCCTGCTCAATCTAAATGACACTCTCTCTCCGTCCACGCCAACAACACACTACACGGGGCCGACGTGCAGGCAGCCTTATATAGTGTGGGGCGTGGACTTAGTCCCCCAAGCCATTATTGGCCAAAGGCACGCTGCCCTTGGCCAGTTATGTCTCTCTTAGATGAGTGCGCTGGGATTGGCTAAAGAATGCAGGTCATGGTGCATGCTTTGGCCAATCATCATACAGCATTGCACTGCGCTCCCGCAGTGCATTATGGGTCGTTACGCGGCGCTCAAATTTGGCGCGAACGCCCCATAATGTTCGGCTTTTGACGAACAGGCGAACAGCCAATGTTCGAGTCGAACTCATGTGCAACCCGAACATAAAGCTCATCCGTATATGAGAGGCAAAAGCCAAAAATATTATACAGTGGATGGACAGTATAGAAAACAGCTTAGCAAGGTTGCAGTTTGAGATGGAGAGACAAGGCAGGTTTTAACTTTAAATAAACATTAGAGTATATTATTTGACAGACAATAGCCAGGAATACTGTGCAGTGGCTAGATGTAAGCAGCTTGATAAGTTTGCAATGTAGGATGGAGAGACGAGGCAGGTTTGATATTGCAGTTAACATAAAAGAATATTATTTTAGAGACACTAGCCACAAATATTGTACAGCATGGCAAGACAGTATAAAAGCAGCTTGGTTAAGTTGATTAGTCCTTATTCCCAGTGTTATAATATCTACATGTGCAAAGTTCCTTAATTAACAATCCTCTTCAAGTGATCTTTTCACCAATATATGTAATGCTAACCAGATACTAAGACCCCTCTTGTATAATGGGTCAAATCACACTTGAGTTTAGCAACAATCCAGTGTCACGTTCTCCTCTTCCCTTCACTGCTTGTCACGCCCTCTGAGCAATAATACCTAATGGACATATAAAAACAAAAACCATCATAGCGTGATACTATCAAACCAAAACCCTGCTCCCCACACTTTATTTATTGTGCTCACATAATCATGCAGTGATCTCACACTATACCACCAAACAATCTTCTATCACCAAGTGTCCCCTCATGCCTCATGCAATGGAGCCTCACTAGAGCTTTGTGACCACAAACGGTCTAGAATGCACCCAATCTCCACTCTCCTTTTTTCCACTACCTCCTCCAGAGTCACCAATCTGCCTAATAAAAAAGAATTTCCAGTAGTGTAGTATTTTTAAGTAAAAACATATATGTATTTTCCAATATGCTTACATATACAGGGGAAAAATCACACATCCATTCAAAGATGGTAACACCGCAACTTCCGGTTCCTGTGACGTACTTTCAGTTCCTGTGATTACATAATTTCCTAAACATGTTTCGTCCCGATGGACTTTATCAAATGGAAGTGACATCCTCCAGGAAGTGGCTTATATACCACACTGTTGCTAATACTAATTTGCCCTTACATTGATCACAAGATGGCGCCTATAATCATGATGATGGTTTAAATCATATTTTTTTTTTTATAGATAATTTTAGTTTGATAAATGGGGAATTTTAAATGTATTATAATGTAAATGACAACTGGAATATGCCCATGCTCTAAATATTACATTTTTGTGAGTGCAAAAGTTTTTTGTTGGATGATGAGAAGTAAGGGTAAATAACTATTGTTTGTATGGCTATTATAATGATGATGTTATTAAATAACACGCTGTGACTATAAAACTCCTTTAAAGCGGGGTTCCACTCAAATTTTTAACTTATTCTTACCCCCTTCAGTTAATTGCATAGATTTTCAAATGCCGCACGAAAATTTTTTTTATCGCTGTAATTACCTTTATATTGTACTTTATTGTAGCACTTCCTGTCTCTCCTCCCATGGGAGTAGGCGTGTTTATTGCCTTTCCCCGGCGCCGCACTGTCTCCTGGGAGCTTATTGTCAGGCTTCCCAAGATTCAGTGCATGTGAACAAGCTGTGAATGAACAGCATTCACCGCATCCAGGAAATCAATGCTTGTGGGCTTCACATGCCCACAAGCAAGATGGAAACAGCCAGCATCACATTTTTTAAGTTATTCTTCAGTACGAAACAGACAGAGGAGGAAATATTACACCCAAACTGTGAGTATTATTTTGGGGTTAGCAAAGTGTCTCAATGACCTAAAAAAAAAAAAAAAAAAAAAAAGATTGGTCGCTGGACTTCAGCTTTAACTACTTGCCGCCTACCAAACAGTGGTTTTGCTGCGGGTGAGGGGCACAGGCAAGTTGGACAACGTACGTGTATGTCACAGACTTGCTTCCTGGTTTGGGCAAAGCATGCTTTTGATTGGACACAGCACGAGTTTGGCAGCTGAATTTAGCCAATGATTTTTTTAGCTGTGTCCAATCACACACAGAGTTCTGTGTTTCCAAAAACACAGAACTCTGTGTACAGTGAATAGCGATGTGCATAGTAAAGTAAGCAGCCAGATAGTAAAGTAAAAGCAGCACATATTACACATTGTTAGGCACACAGTTAACCACCATCCTTCTCCAGCCAGCCGGGGGAGAACTAAAGCCAAGCAAGCACATAGAAATCTATTAAGAGCGCTGAGAATACTGGGATTAGTATTTTGACGTAGCAGCCATATAATTATTCGGCAAGCCCTCTTTGTTCCCCTGCCCCCTCCGCTACTATCTTCCTTTCTTTTAGACAGTACATACCCAGTCAGTCTAGGACTAGCATTGCCATCATAAATGTGCTCTGGCAGTATAGTTTCAGCACACAATAGATTAAACTTTACTACTGTTCACGGCTGCACTTAAAGTGGCTTTGCTACTGTTTATGCTGATCTGGATGCCAAATCATCATCTTATGCCTAGTCCTTACTGTTATTCACTTTGTATGCTAAATTATGTTATTATTATTCATATTAAGTTTACCTTAACCTAGGTTGTTAAGAAGGTTGAGGCAAAGAACAGAAGATCCATCCTATCCAGAGGCTCCTACGGGTGTAGCGCTACATACGAATTTCAATATACTCGATATTTGTAGCGGTATTATGCTATTTGGGCTCTTTCTTTTCTGACCAGTGCTATTTCGATTTGAATCAATCACTGAACAACTGTGGGATGCCTGATGCAGATCTTGCCACGCATATTTACTTACTGTATGGGACAGCGTTTATGACTTCCTATAGCTTTGAGATCTCAAAATTTAAAAAGAGGCCTGTTACCCTTAGTGGTGGAGAATTTTGACACTGGAGGTGTTTCTCACTTGCTGTTGATCAATTCAGAAAATGAATGTTTTGCACTACTGTCATAGGCGTGCGCACAGGGTGTGCCGGGTGTGCCCAGGCACACCCTAATCACCCCGTGCACATTAGTGTTATCGCTCTGTGTAGCAGCAGAAATAGGGGAAAGATCTCCCTCTTACCGGCTCTGCCATAAGAGAAGTGTTTATGCTCTTCTCTTTCACTGTGCCGGCAGGGAGATCAATGTGCCGGGGTCATATATATGTAGACACCAGCACACGCATGTGTGTTTGAGCTTAAGGGTGCACACCCTAATGCAATAGGCTGCGCACACCTATGACTACTGTATTAGGTTTATGAACTTTGTACTGATTACTGTTCTAGGCGTTAAATCACATGATAGGTTATCAATTGTTATATTTCATTATGAGATCATTGCACTGAGATTTTATCTCATATACGATGTAGATCAATGGTCAATCATGATGAGAGCCCTCCTGGTGACCCAATACCCTGCCTGGCTGCTGAATGTCAGCAAACTGGCTTTGGATGCTTGCTGACATCATGTCCATGTTTGGGAATAATATTGCCACTAAATAAATGATTCTGGGTAAAGCAGTCAGAGATTCGGCTGGGCGGGTGAACTGGCCAAATCTGATCATTTAGTTTACCTATTCAACTGAAAACAGCCTGGGTTCGGGTGGAACTCATTGTCTACACAAACCTGGAGTTTATCCATAATGTATACTAGTATTACAGCTGAACTCTAGGAATGATCTTAATTGCATAGTTACATTAATCGTATTTATTTATTACAGGTTTTTATATAGCGCTGTCAATTCACACAGTGCTTTACGCATATATAGTACATTCACATCAGCCCCTGCCTTCAAAGAGCTTACAATCTAAAGTCCCTATTCCACATTCACACATATACATACTAGGGCCAATTTAGACAGGAGCCAATTAACCTACCAGCATGTCTTTGGAGCATGGGAGGAAACCCACGCAGGCGCAGGGAGAACATGCAAACTTCCAGGCAGGTAGTGTCTTGGTTGGGATTGCGAACCAACGATCCTAGTGCTGCAAGCTGGAAGTGCTAACCAATTAGCCACTGTGCTTAATCCAATGTAAGTATGCATATTTCATACCCGAGGGACCGCTGAGGAAGCTAACAATCATTGTAATAGTCACTACTACAGTAATTACTATTATCTTACAAGTCCTGGGTGGAGCAGTTGCTCCACTGCATACCGACTGCAGGGGATCAGGGGAATTTGTTAAAAAAATATAAGGTGTTCTGTGAATGGCGGCCATTCGCAGAACACCTTGTATTTTTTTCATGAATACAATGCATTCTCTGATTGGACGAGCTGGAGATGGGGGTGGTGATGTCATGATTTCCACCTAATCCGGTCAGAGAAAGTGATGCATTTATTGAACAAACGCTTGGGATTGATTTACTAAAAGCAAATCCACTTTGCACTACACGTGCACTGCAAGTGCACTTGGAAGTGCAGTCACTGTAGATCTGAAGGGAAGATCTGAAATGAAATCAGATCTACAGCGACTGTACTTCCAAGTGCACTTGCAGTGCACTTGTAGTGCAAAGTGGATTTGCCTTTGGTAAATAAACTCCAAGGTGTTGTATAAATAGCGGTGCTACCAAGCAAGAGCCCCCTGTGGGTCAGTATGCTGTGGGGCAAATACTGTTGTAGAGCCAACTACTATAGATATTGTCAGCTTTCACAGCAGTCCTTCATATATGGAATATTCATACTTACATTGTGCCATGCTGGACCAATGTAGCTACTGCATATCAAGATTATACCTAGATTTCAGTTTTAGGAAGAAAGGGAGTATGTCACAGAACAGCAAGCCTACCTGTTCTCTTGCCCTCAGGGGGGGGCACACTGTTCCTAATGACACTCTTGCATCATTTGCTGGCAAAATTCTGGGACTGCTGCAGAAAACCACTGATGTCATCTAGGCACTAGATTAAATTTAGTATTTATTAAGTTAACAAAGAAACAGGTTGTTCTTTGAAGTACCAGCTCAGGTGAATAGGATGGCTGGGCCTCTAAGAATAAAGTTAGAAAAAAAACATTTATTACTAATCGGCTTTGTTCAATCTGTTTCTCATTTGTTTAGTATCTAACAATATATCATGTACCCCAACAACAAAAATGTAATATATTGAAGCTTACTTCTTAGTAAGCTTTGGTGGCTGCATTAGGTTTGTTGTTTGGATATTTTTCTTTTTCGTGTTCCTGGTGATCCTGCCAGTAACATACTTCCTGCCCTAGATTGATAATTTGCACTTACTGTACTGTATCTATGAAGAAACCATGTTGTCTTCCTAGGGTAAGAAGTGTGTTAGGACTACAGAACAACCCCCCCCTTTCTTATCTCGATAATATGGGGGGGGGGTTCTGTAGCCCACAGAAAGCACTGGGCAGCATTGAAAACACTGCTAACTGATAACAGTGCAGCAGAGGCTACGGTTACCAGGTTATCAAGATGAAAAATGGGGAGACCCTATTGACCACACCTACAAAACCACATCTCATTTTTAACACGTTCTGAAATAATTGGTCACAGACATTTGGAACAAAAGGCATACATTCGAGATATAAAGACAAAAGGGTTGATTTACTAAGGTCAGTTGCTTCAGAGCTTAGTAATAGAGGTAAACCTTCACTTTGTAAAGAATACTCAAACACAAGCAAAGAAAATTTAAAAAACAGCATTTTTGCTTGCACATGATTGGATGATGGAAGTCAGCAGAGCTTCTGCTTATTTACTAAGCTCTGGAGCAACTGCACTTCCTGAGTGCAACTGCCCTTTGCAAAGTGCACAGTCTATTTGACTTTAGTAAATTCACCCCAAAATGCCTTGGGCGTCATGAGTAAAGGAATTGTCACGTACCTGATAGGAGTCTGAACTGATGAGGTTGGCCTCTTTGGTATCTCCAGCCCAGACCCCAATGAAAGTGGAACAGAGGGTACCGAAGGACAGGAGGAACATGAGTGCCAGCAGGTGTTGGAGTAGAACTTGCAGCAGAAGATGCAGGCCCAGACGGATTGGCAGAACATCAGGTCAGGAGCAAGAGCTGTGAAAAGTGGTCCAATCAAGGGTAAGAAGGCACTCAGCATATACTGCAATTATTGCTCATGTGGCTTGTCAGAGCTCCCTTCGGTCTTGAGACAGGAACACACTGCGATAAGAAGAGCTGCCATGGCAGGCACTCGGAAGAGATGTACCCTGTTTCCCCGAAAATAATACCTAGCATGATTGTCGGTGATGGCTGCAATATAAGACCTATCCCCCAAATAAGCCCTAGTTAAAGTCCTTGTAGGTCTTATTTTCAGGGTAGGGCTTATTTTCGGGGAAACAGGGTAAAGCCAAATCAGAGACAGAAGCTTGGTCACAAGGGTAACTGAGGTCAGCAGCGAGCAGACAAGAAGATACAGTGGGGAAAATAATTATTTGATCCCCTGCAGATTTTGTAAGTTTTCCCACTTTCAAAGAAATGAAGGGTGTATAATTTTTATCATAGGTGTATTTTAAATGACAGAGAGAGAATATCAACCAAAAATCAAGAAAAAGCACATAAAACAAACGCTATAAATTAAGTCGCAGTTCAGTGAGTAAAATAAGTATTTGATCCCCAAGCAAAACAGGACTTAGTACTTGGTGGAGAAACTCTTGTTGGCAAGCACATAGGTAAGACATTTCTTGTGGTTGGTTACCAGGTTTGCACACATCTCAGGAGGGATTTTGGTCCACTCTTCTTTACAGATCTTCTCTAAATCCTTAAGGTTTCTTGGCTGTCACTGGACAACTCGAAGTTTAAGCTCCCTCTATAAATTTTCTATAGAATTAAGGTCTAGAGACTGGCTAGGCCACTCCATGACCTTAATGTGCTTCTTCTTGAACCACTCCTTTGTTGCCTTGGTGATGTGTTTTGGGTCATTGTCATGCTGAAAGATCCATCCTTGATCTATCTTCAGTGTTGTGGCTGAGGAAAGAAGGTTCTCATCCAAGATTTTACAATACATGGCCATGTCCATTGGCCCCTCAATGCAGCAAAGTCGGCCTGTACCTTTAGCAGAGAAACAGCCCCAAAGCATCATGTTTCCACCTTCGTGCTTGACTGTAGGGATTGTGTTATTAGGGTCATAGTCAGCATTTTTCTTCCTCCAAACACTGTCGAGTTAATGCCAAATAGCTCAATTTTGGTCTCATCTGACCACAGCACTTTCTCCCAATACTTCTCTGAATCATTTAGATGTTCATTGGCATGACTGTACATGTGTCTTCTTAAGGAGGGGGACTTGCTGTGTTTGGATGCAGAAAAATACTGACTACGACCCTAAGAACACCATTCCTACAGGCAAGCATGGAAACTGAAACATTATGTTTTGGAGCTGTTTCTCTGCTAAAGGTAAAGACCGACTTTGCCGCATTGAGGGGCCAATGGATGAGGCCATGTATTGTAAAATCTTGGATGAGAACCTTCTTTCCTCAGCCAGAACACTGAAGCATGACAATGACTGAAAACATACTGCCAAGGCAACAAAGGAGTGGCTCAAGAAGAAGCACATTAAGGTCATGGAGTGGCTTAGCCAGTCTCCAGACTTTAATCTTATAGAAAATGTATGGAGGGAGCTGAAACTTGGAGTTGCCAAGCGACAGGAAAGATACCTTAAGGATTTAGAGAAGATCTGTACAGAAGAGTGGACCAAAACCCTTCCTGAGATGTGTGCAAACCTGGTCACTAACTACAAAAATCGTCTTACCCCTGTGCTTGCCAACAAGGGTTTCACTGCCAAGTACTGTACTAAGTCATCTTTTGCTTGGGGATCAACTACTTATTTTACTCACTGAACTGCAACTCAATTTATAACATTTGTATCATGTGTTTTTCTGGATTTTAGGTTGATATTCTGTCTCTAAAAAAACGAATTTATTCCTTAGTTTAGGCCGATATGTATTCTTCTACATATTTTTGGGGAAAAAATAGCAATAAGTGTATATTGATTGGTTTGCGCAAAAGCTATCGCATCTACAAAATAGGGGATAGATTTATGGCATTTTTATTATTATTTTTTTTTGTAGTAATGGCGGTGATCTGCAATTTTTATCGGGACTGCAACATTGCGGCGGACAGATCGGTCACTTTTGACACAATTTTGGGACCATTGACATTTATGCAGCGATCAGAGCTAAAAATAGCCACTGATTACTATATAAATGTCGCTGGCAGGGAAGGGGTTAAACACTAGGGGGCGATCAAGGGGTTAAGTGTGTTTCCTCAGCGTGCTCTAACTGTAGGGGGGATGGGCTACCACTGACATGACAAAGATCACTGTTCCCGATGATAGGGAACAGTAAAATCACTGTCATGTTACTAGGCAGAACAGGGAAATGCCTTGTTTACATAGGCATTTCCCCGTTTTGCCTCTCCTTACCGTGATCGCGGGCCGCTGGTGGACATTGAGTCTGCGGGACCTGCGGGCATGCTGCTTTTGCGGACTGACGTACAGGTATGTCAGTTTGCACAGGCGTGCCCTTCTGCCAACGTATATCGACGTGAGCCGGTCAGCAAGCGGTTAAATAAAACCTGAGCCTATACTGCTATGGGTCAAGAGTGCGTAATGTACAGAGTGCAGGGGTCAGATGTAGGTAATGCACAGAGTGCAGAGGATAGGAGTGAATAATGTACAGGATGCATAGGTCAGGAGTAAGGAACACACAGATTGCAGTGCTCAGACAGAGGTAATGCACGGAGAGCAGAGATCAGGAGAAAATAATAAACAGAGTTCAGGAGTGAGAAACACAGAGAGTGCAGAAGTCAAGAGTAAGTAACACACCAATTGCAGTGGTCAGATGTATGTAATGCACGGAAAGCAGAGATCAGGAGTAGGTAATGCATAGAATGCAGGGGTCAAAAATAAGTAATGCACAGATTGCAGTGGTCAGATATAGAGTATGTAGCACACAGAATGCAAAGGTCAGGATTTAAGTGTCACTAAACCCACAACAGTAAAATCAGTCTGTATATGGAGAAAAGCATGCCGGTTATACTCACTGTAGAGCCTAAGAGGTTATTCCTGCGTGTTTTTGTAAAAAGACTGTTTGCTCCTGCCTTCTCTGAACCTCCCCTTCTTTCACAGTCTCCAATCCATCTGCTTATAGAACAGAGCCCTGGGAGCAACTCTGCACATGCTCAGTTTGGTGTGTATTGCTAGAGAGTTTTTGTTTTTTTTTGCTTGAAAAGGTGCATGTGATTGGCACAGGGCCCATCAGTACTGTCCAGACAATGAGTCAGGTGTCATGCAGCCTCTTAGGACAGTCAGAGGAGAATGAAAACTCTTCCTACAAGCTTTAACCAGACACTGATAGAAGTCACAAGACTGCTATATACTGCTATTGAGAAAAGGTATTGAGCAGTTTATATTTACTAAAATATATGCATTTCCCTGTTATGTATACTGTGGCAGACCAGATATAGTGAACGCAGGGTTCTGGGTTTAGTAACACTTTAACCCCTTCCCGACAGCTGCACGCCGATATACGTCGGCAGAATGGCATGGGTGGGCAAAAGGGCGTTCAGGTACATCCCCTTTAGGATGCGGCATTGTGGGCCCACCGTGTGCTCTGTGACTTGCGGGTCCCGCGGACTCGATGTCTGCCGGGTGCCCGCGATCGTATTATGGAGCGGAAGAACAGGGAGATGCCTTTGTAAACAAGGCATTTCCCCGTTCTGCCTTGTGACATGACAGAGATCTACTGCACCCTATCATCGGGAGCAGTGTTCACTGTCATGTGACTAGTAGTAGTAGCCCATCCCCCCACAGTTATAATCACTCCCTAGGACACACTTAACCCCTTGATCGCCCCCTAGTGTTTAACCCCTTCCCAGCCAGTGTCATTTATACAGTAATCAATGCATTTTTATAGCACTGATCGCTGTATAGCACTGATCGCTGTATAAATGACAATGGTCCCAAAATAGTGTCAAAAGTGTCCGATGTGTCGCAGTCACGATAAAAATTGCAGATCGCCGCCATTACTAATAAAAAAAAATAATAAAAATGCCATAAAACTATCCCCTATTTTGTAGACGGTATTACTTTTGCGCAAACCAATCAATATACGCTTATTGTGATTTTTATTACCAAAAGTATGTAGAAGAATACATATCGGCCTAAACTGAGGAAAAAACTGTTTTTTGATATATTTTTGGGGGCTATTTATTATAGGAAAAAGTAAAAAATATTGAATTTTTTTCAAAGTTGTCGCACTTTTTTGTTTATAGTGCAAAAAATAGAAACCGCAGAGGTGATCAAATACCACCAAAAGAAAGCTCTATTTGTGGGGTAAAAAGGACGGCAATTTTGTTTGGGTACAACGTCACACGACCGCGCAATTGTCAGTTAAAGCGACCCAGTGCCGAATCGCAAAAAGTGCTCTGGCCAGGAAGGGGGTAAATCCTTCCGGGGCTGAAGTGGTTAAGTAACACACAGAGTGCAGAGGCACCATACACAAGAAGTCATCAGCTCACTGGATTTTTGGCAGAATCAACAGATATTTTTTTTTTTTTTGCACTTATCAAACAAATATAACAAAACACTTTTAATGGTATTTTTAACAAGCCAAAAAGGGGCAAATAAGAGAAGTCCATTGTTGGGTTTACATACACTTTATTGGTGTAAACTATCAAGGAGCAAACCCTACTTTTCTCTTACTCTCAAATTCTTTCCTTTTTCTAAATCCAGTTTTAAATAAGTGGAATGCTGCTGTGGGAGTCCAGTCACGATGCCATGACTATGATACATATTGGAGTTTACAGCAGCCTGGAGACCAAAATACATAAGTACATTTGTCAACAGCACAAGTATTATAATGAAGAATACATCCGATCGCTGGCAGTAGGATGTTTAGAGCAAGCGTTTACAGACTGTCAAGATGTGTTTACTGCTTTTCAGGATGGAAGAGACATCTGAATCTGATAAACACTGTTAATGAATTCTTCTTTGTGTGTATGAATAATGTTAATAATGCGACCCAGGCAGATGTAAACACATGCATGTAGTTATTTTCTATTTCCTTAGATATGGATGTAAACTGACTCCCTTTGTGTTCATTCATGAGTATTTTTTTCCCCTGAAATGACAAACAAAGTTACAAGCACTGGGACAGAAGTAATAAGGATGCAAATTGTCACAATGGACCACGCCATTTGAATAATATTAAACATATGTTTCCTTTACAGACAGCCTCTGCTGTGTTTTTATTTACTTGAAGCATAGGAGACCAGAGCCTCTTTATTTCATGTACACAGAATGGATTACTGTAAAATGATCTCTGAGCTGTTCCTTTTCTAATGTGTTATGGATTCCTGAAACATACAAAAATAATTAAAACATACAGTATACAAAAAAAAATATCAAAGTGGCAAAAAAGTTGCTTAACACAAAATAACACTTTCGTAAAAATGGATACTTTGCTTTGTTACATGTTACCCATGACAGTGCACAGCCCCCATGAGATTTGGTTGAGAATCTCCTGCTTATTGGCCTAGAAAGTGGCCATAAAGGCTCTTTCACACTCACGCAGTGCAGTTTTATAGCACCACAGCAGGTTGCCTACAGTGTATTAATTAGATAGTTGGCATGCCCAGGCTGGGGAAGGGGTTACCATTTGCACCTCAGTTCCCAGGCTTTTTGGGCCCTGCCTATCCCCCCTGTGATATAAATGGTGGGGGAAGGTCAGGTTCGGGAGCCCCTGTTCCTGGAGATGCCGTAACTGACGTGGAACACTTGCCGGATATGGCCCACCACCTTGCTGAGGTACGCCTGGGCAGTCTTGATCAGTTAGTAAGGGACATGTACTAGTTGGACTTTCTCACAAATGTTCAAGTAAATTTGCATCAACCCTTTTAAGCCTGGTCTGAAGTCATTTAAAAGGGTGCATGATGGTTTCTGGAGTATGAAAGAAGCACATATGGGGTATGAAGCAAGCCACTACAGAAAGTTAACTCGGCAAGGACTAGTCGGAGGAGGAATGCAGTTGCTATGGGTAACCAGAACTACTGCAAGATACTTTGCAGCCAGTCATGAAGCATTGTACCTAGTGTAGGTGGCATGTCCTCGGTAGTGAGGGGTTTGGTGATTTGGCTCCCTCCCTAGAGGTCGGTTTCCAAAAGCACAGTGAGACCAGATTCTGTTACTGTGAGTGAGGTGGCAGAGTAGGGATGAGCCGAACACCCCCCGGTTCGGTTCGCACCAGAACCCGCGAACGGACCGAAAGTTCGCACGAACGTTAGAACCCCATTGACGTCTATGGGACTCGAACGTTCGAAATCAAAAGTGCTCATTTTAAAGGCTAATTTGCATGGTATTGTCCTAAAAAGGGTTTGGGGACCCGGGTCCTACCCCAGGGGACATGTATCAATGCAAAAAAAACTTTTAAAAACGGCCGTTTTTTCGGGAGCAGTGATTTTAATGATGCTTAAAGTAAAAAAAAAAAAGTGAAATATTCCTTTAAATATCGTACCTGGGGGGTGTCTATAGTATGCCTGTAAAGTGACGCGTGTTTCCCATGTTTAGAACAGTCCCTGCACCAAATGTCATTTTTAAAGGAAAAAATCTCATTTAAAACTGCTTGCGGGTTTAATGTCATGTCGGGTCATGGCAATATGGATGAAAATCAGTGAGACAAACGGCATGGGTACCCCCCAGTCCATTACCAGGCCCTTTGGGTCTTGTATGGATATTAAGGGGAACCCCGCACCCAAATTAAAATAAGGAAAGGTGTGGGGCCACCAGGCCCTATATACTCTGAACAGCAGTGCAAACAAGACAGGGACTGTAGGTTTGTTGTTAAGTAGAATCTGTTTGTAATTTTGAACATTTTTAACGTGTTTAGCTCCAGCCAAAAAATCTTTTCTAAGCTTTTTGGAAAACATAGCGAAGGGTTATCACCCCTGTGACATTTGTTTTGCTGTCTTTCCTCCTCTTCAGAAGATTTCACCTCACTTTTTTGTCCCAATGAAAAATGTTTTTTGAAAATTTGGGTTTTTTTGTGGAACAAGGATTGGAAAGCATCAGTGGAAAGGAGAAATTGTTTTCCCATATTAACTCTTACAGGAGAGAATTTCCCTTCCTAGGGGTAGATTTCATCTCACTTCCTGTTGTCTCCTTCCGTTTGCAAGTAGGAGTCATTTGTAAGTTAGATGTTTGAAAGTAGGGTCCTGCCCTATATACTCAGCAGAAATTTGGGCCTTAGGTATTGCTGTGGCCACAACACTGTAAGCCCTCACAGGGCCCTGCTGTGAAATATTAGATCAAGAATTGTAATTACATGCCCCTGTTGAACAGGAGCTGAAAAATTAGGCCTTAGGCACTGGTGCTGGTGCCACAACACTGCAACCCCTCACAGACACTCTAGTTGGAACGCAGGAATGAGCCCTGCTGCAAAGTATTGCTTCAAAAATTGTAATTACACGCCCCTGTTAGACAGGGGCAGAAAAATTGGGCCTTAGGCACTGGTGCTGGTGCCACAACACTGCAACCCCTCACAGACACTCTAGTTGGAACGCAGGAACGAGCCCTGCTGCAAAGTATTGCTTCAAAAATTGTAATTACACGCCCCTGTTAGACAGGGGCAGAAAAATTGGGCCTTAGGCACTGGTGCTGGTGCCACAACACTGCAACCCCTCACAGACACTCTAGTTGGAACGCAGGAACGAGCCCTGCTGCAAAGTATTGCATCAAAAATTGTAATTACACGCCCCTGTTAGACAGGGGCAGAAAAATTGGGCCTTAGGCACTGGTGCTGGTGCCACAACACTGCAACCCCTCACAGACACTCTAGTTGGAATGCAGGAACGAGCCCTGCTGCAAAGTATTACATCAAAAATTGTAATTACACGCCCCTGTTAAACAGGGGCTGAAAAATTGGGCCTTAGGCACTGGTGGTGGCGCCCAGAACCAAAAATGTTCTTACAAGCTATCAGCGTGATGATTGAGGAGGAAGAGGATAATTACTCAGGGATAGTCACTCAGCATCAGCATAGGCAGTCTTTGAAGGGATCTGAGATTTCAAAAAAAATTATTCGGTTACATCAGCATCAGGTGCTTGGTAGCTGGTGGTGATCCAAGACTCATTCATTTTTATGAAGGTCAGCCGATCGACCGAGTCGGTGGACAGACGCACCCTGTGATCGGTTACCACGCCTCCAGCAGCACTGAATGTGCGTTCCGAAAGAACGCTGGATGCAGGACAGGCCAGTAGCTCAATTGCATACTGTGCAAGCTCTGGCCAGTGATCCATCCTCAAGACCCAGTAACCCAGAGGATTTTCGGTGGGAAAGGTGTCCAAGTCTGATCTTGCCCCTAGGTATTCCTGCACCATATAAAACAGACGCTGGCGATGGTTGCTGGAACCGATCATACCTTGGGGCTGCGGACCAAAAAATTGTCTGAACGCATCGGTCAGACGGCCACCTTCTCCACCGCTCCTTCTTTGACTGACCGAAGCCTCAGCAACACGTTGTCCAGAAACAGGAGTTTGTAACCTCCCAGTCTCTGGGAACGCGTTGCACAGACCTTTCTGCAAGGCCTCCCGAAGATGTTTCATCCTCTGCTCCCTCTGCGATGGCAAGATAAGGTCCGCAACCTTACCCTTGTAACGTGGATCAAGGAGGGTTGCCAGCCAGTATTGGTCCTTCTCCTTGATACCACGAATACGAGGATCCTTACGCAGGCTTTGCAGGATCAGGGAGGCCATGCAGCGTAGGTTTGCTGAGGCATTCGGTCCGGAGTCCTCTGGGTCACTAAGAACGACATGGTCCGCAGCCACCTCCTCCCAGCCACGTACAAGTCCATGTGTTTCTTGGGACTGATCCCTTAAAGACTGCTGCTGATGCTGAGTGCCAGGCTCCACCTCCATACTGACACAATCTTCCTCCTCCTCCTCTTCCTCCTCGTCCTCTTCCTGTGTGATCGGCGGGCACGCAGGAACACTGTCTGGATAAAGGGGGCCTTGAGAGCTAAGGAAGTCCTCCTCTTCCTGCCTCTGTTCTGCCTCAAGTGCCCTGTCCATTATTCCACGCAGCGTGTGCTCCAACAGGTGGACAAGGGGGACAGTGTCACTGATGCATGCACTGTCACTGCTCACCATCCTCGTGGCCTCCTCGAATGGTGACAGGACAGTGCATGCATCCCTGATCATGGCCCACTGGCGTGGGGAAAAAAAACCAAGCTCCCCTGACCCTGTCCTGGTGCCATAGTCGCACAGGTACTCATTGATGGCCCTCTGCTGCGTGTGCAGCCGCTGCAGCATGGCCAACGTTGAGTTCCACCTGGTGGACATGTCACAGATTAGGCGGTTCTTGGGCAGGTTAAACTCCTTTTGGAGGTCCGTCAGCCGAGCACTGGCATTATATGACCGGCGGAAATGCACACAGACTTTCCTGGCCTGCCTCAGGACATCCTGTAAGCCCGGGTACCTGCCCAAGAACCGCTGCACCACCAAGTTAAGGACGTGAGCCAAACAGGGCACATGGGTCATTTGTCCCTGTCGGAGGGCAGAGAGGAGGTTGGTGCCATTGTCGCAAACCACCATTCCTGCCTTAAGTTGGCGTGGCGTCAACCACCTCTGAACCTGCCCCTGCAGAGCTGACAAAACCTCTGCCCCAGTGTGGCTCCTGTCCCCCAAGCACACCAGCTCAAGCACCGCATGGCATATTTTGGCCTGCGTACTTGCGTAGCCCCTTGAACGCCTACGGAGCACCGCTGGTTCCGAGGAAGAGGCCATAGAGGAAGAAGAAGAGGAGGGGGTGGAGGAGAGAGGTGTGTCACAATCAGCATTTTGGAGGCGTGGTGGCGGAACAACCTCCAACACTACTGCACCTTGTCCTGCATCCTTCCCAGCTGCCAGCAGAGTCACCCAATGCGCCGTGAAACTTAGGTAATGTCCCTGTCCATGCCTGCTGGACCATGAGTCAGCGGTAATATGCACCTTACCGCTGACCGCCCTGTCCAGCGAGGCATGGACATTGCCTTCCACATGCCGGTAGAGAGCCGGAATCGCCTTCCGTGAGAAAAAGTGGCGTTTGGGTACCTGCCACTGAGGAACCGCACATTCCACAAACTCACGGAAGGGGGCAGAGTCTACCAACTGAAAAGGCAGCAGTTGAAGTGCTAGCAATTTTGCCAAGCTAGCATTCAACCGCTGGGCATGTGGATGGCTGGGAGCAAACTTCTTTCGGCGGTGCAGCAGCTGGGGCAGGGAAATTTGCCTGGTACAATCTGACGTCGGTGTACCAAAAGCAGATTGCCCACAAGTTCTTGGCTGTGACACACCTAATTCTACACCTTCATTCCTCTCACTGCAGGTCTCAGAGAGGACTGAAGGTCTAGTGGGGTTGGAAATCTCAGCTGATGAGGAGCAAGGAGAGATCCTCTTTGTTCTTTGGTGTGGGTCTTTTAGATACGCTTGCCAACGAACTGCATGGCAGGTCAACATATGTCTGGTCAAGCATGTGGTACCCAAGCGGGAGATGTTTTGGCCACGCGAGATACGCTTGAGACATATGTTGCAAATAGCAGCGGTGCGATCTGATGCACTCGTCTCAAAAAAGGCCCACACCAAAGAACTTTTTGAATAACGCGCAGAGACTGCAGCGCCCTGCACATGTGGAGCTTTGGGGTGTGATGCAGTCAATGTGCTGCCCTTAGGCTGGCCCCTGGAGGGCATCCTGCCTCGTTGGTGATGTGCCGCCGCCTCCTCCTCCTCCTCCTCCTCCTCCTCCTCTCTCCTATCAGGCACCCACGTTGAGTCAGTGACCTCATCATCCCCTCCCTCCTCATCACTGGAGCAAACCTGGCAGTATGCTGCAGCAGGGGGAGCATGACTGCCAGATTGCTGTCCTTCTTGGGCACCCCCTCTGTCCGTGCTCATGTTACTGCCTTCATCGAGCTCAGTATCGTCATCAGAGCCTTCCAAACGCTGGGCATCCTCCTGGAGCATGTACCCAACACTGTGGTCAAACAGTTCGAGGGAATCCTCATGAGGACATGGTGGAGCTAGGGAAGGAGTCACTGATGACATTGAGCTGAGGGAAGAGGCCGCTGCTTTGCCAGACAAAGCACCCTGGGCATGGGTGAGAGAGGATGAGGAGGATGAGGACGGCTTGGTCATCCACTCGACCAAGTCTTCCGCATGTTGCGGCTCAACACGGCCAGCTGCCGAAAAAAAGGCCAAGCGTGTCCCATGGCCACGTGCTGATGAGGATGCGCCGTCTCCACGACCAGCACTAGACACAGAGCCTGCTTGCCCTCTCTTATTGGCTTGTGACTGTCTGCCTCTCCTTCTTGGCCTTCCAGACATACTAATGGCCTGTAGCTGCACTAAGCTGGGATAGAACACCTGTAATTTTCTTCAAGTAGCTTTATATACTGTAACCAGACAAGCCTGCCTGTCAGTAGGAAGATAACAGGAACGGATCTAGCTGAACACTGTGAGCAGGACGCACTGTACTAAATGTAAATAGTCTAGCTGCCTGACCGTGGTACTAATAGGATCAAATAGAACACCTGTAATTTTCTTCAGGTAGCTTTATATACTGTAACCAGACAAGCCTGCCTGTCAGTAGGAAGATAACAGGAACGGATCTAGCTGTACACTGTGAGCAGGACGCACTGTACTAAATGTAAATAGTCTAGCTGCCTGACCGTGGTACTAATAGGATCAAATAGAACACCTGTAATTTTCTTCAGGTAGCTTTATATACTGTAACCAGACAAGCCTGCCTGTCAGTAGGAAGATAACAGGAACGGATCTAGCTGAACACTGTGAGCAGGACGCACTGTACTAAATGTAAATAGTCTAGCTGCCTGACCGTGGTACTAATAGGATCAAATAGAACACCTGTAATTTTCTTCAGGTAGCTTTATATACTGTAACCAGACAAGCCTGCCTGTCAGTAGGAAGATAACAGGAACGGATCTAGCTGAACACTGTGAGCAGGACGCACTGCACTAAATGTAAATAGCAGGAACGGATCTAGCTGAACACTGTGAGCAGGACGCACTGCACTAAATGTAAATAGCAGGAACGGATCTAGCTGAACACTGTGAGCAGGACGCACTGCACTAAATGTAAATAGCAGGAACGGATCTAGCTGAACACTGTGAGCAGGACGCACTGCACTAAATGTAAATAACAGGAACGGATCTAGCTGAACACTGTGAGCAGGACGCACTGCACTAAATGTAAATAGCAGGAACGGATCTAGCTGAACACTGTGAGCAGGACGCACTGCACTAAATGTAAATAGCAGGAACGGATCTAGCTGAACACTGTGAGCAGGACGCACTGCACTAAATGTAAATTGCAGGAACGGATCTAGCTGAACACTGTGAGCAGGACGCACTGCACTAAATGTAAATAGTCTAGAAGATAACAGGAACGGATCTAGCTGAACACTGTGAGCAGGACGCACTGCACTAAATGTAAATAGCAGGAACGGATCTAGCTGAACACTGTGAGCAGGACGCACTGCACTAAATGTAAATAGCAGGAACGGATCTAGCTGAACACTGTGAGCAGGACGCACTGCACTAAATGTAAATAGCAGGAACGGATCTAGCTGAACACTGTGAGCAGGACGCACTGCACTAAATGTAAATTGCAGGAACGGATCTAGCTGAACACTGTGAGCAGGACGCACTGCACTAAATGTAAATAGTCTAGAAGATAACAGGAACGGATCTAGCTGAACACTGTGAGCAGGACGCACTGCACTAAATGTAAATAGCAGGAACGGATCTAGCTGAACACTGTGAGCAGGACGCACTGCACTAAATGTAAATAGCAGGAACGGATCTAGCTGAACACTGTGAGCAGGACGCACTGCACTAAATGTAAATAGCAGGAACGGATCTAGCTGAACACTGTGAGCAGGACGCACTGCACTAAATGTAAATAACAGGAACGGATCTAGCTGAACACTGTGAGCAGGACGCACTGCACTAAATGTAAATAGCAGGAACGGATCTAGCTGAACACTGTGAGCAGGACGCACTGCACTAAATGTAAATAGCAGGAACGGATCTAGCTGAACACTGTGAGCAGGACGCACTGCACTAAATGTAAATTGCAGGAACGGATCTAGCTGAACACTGTGAGCAGGACGCACTGCACTAAATGTAAATAGTCTAGAAGATAACAGGAACGGATCTAGCTGAACACTGTGAGCAGGACGCACTGCACTAAATGTAAATAGCAGGAACGGATCTAGCTGAACACTGTGAGCAGGACGCACTGCATTAAATGTAAATAGTCTAGATAGAAGATAACAGGAACGGATCTAGCTAAACTGAATACAGTGTATATATATATATGCAACACCTGGGATGCATATATATACACAATACACTGTAAGTGCAGCTAACTGACTGACTGTTCTGCCTAATCTATCTAACTCAAATCAAATGACACTGTCTCTCTCTCTCTCTATCTCTCAGCACACCGGAACACACACTACACAGGGCCGCCGTGCAGGCGGCCTTATATAGTGTGGGGTGTGTACTAAATCCCCTGAGCCATAATTGGCCAAAGCCACCCTGGCTTTGGCCAATTACAGCTCTCTCTACTGACGGCGCTGTGATTGGCCAAGCATGCGGGTCATAGTGCATGCTTGGCCAATCATCAGCCAGCAATGCACTGCGATGCCGCAGTGAATTATGGGCCGTGACGCGCCACACGAATTTAGCGCGAACGGCCCATAACGTTCGCAATTCGGCGAACGATCGAACAGCCGATGTTCGAGTCGAACATGGGTTCGACTCGAACACGAAGCTCATCCCTATGGCAGAGGTACGCTCGACTGGTGGAGTGGGCATAGGCTCAGCAGTGTCCCTCCTAAATGTAACATCCATGAAGATAAGGTGCGCAGTGACATGGAACATAGACACGTCACAGAGGTACTTTGTACATTTTTTACTGCACACTGTATAAGGCTCATCTCTAAGCTGGGAAACCGCCACAATGTTTAATTTTCACATAAATGCGCCCCCCCCCCCCCGGTCCTGGGCATTGATGAGAAAGGAACCTTGATGTGCAGGGCATTTAACTTGGCATGGTTGGCAGGATAAGCCCACCTCATGCACTTGAAGATCACCACTAAAGTGACCATGGCTGTAGTTAGAACTTGTTCAGACTTGCCCAGCTAACTGGTAAGTGACTGCCGTGCTACACTTCGGATTGCCTTCTGCTTCAGGCACTGTCACCAGACTGGTTGGAATCCTGATAAGAGATGTATATAACAACCGAACCCGGAAGCACGGCAAATTCCATGAGGTATACTGCTTTTATTCACAACCATGATGAGAGAGGTTCTGCCTTGGAAATTGGTTCCCATCATCTTTGATACAGGTCTTTTATACCACCCCATAGATAGACTTGCGCACTGCCGTTTAGGAGAGCGCGATGGACTCTGCATTCTGTGTCTAAACTGTCAGAGACATTCCTCCACCTTCACCACTTAGGTGTGCTGTCAAATATGTGGGGCCCTCCTCTTTCAGAGGCTCAATGGCTCTGAGGAGCCCTGCGATTTGAGCCCAGGTAGATTGCCCATGGCCCGGATCCCTCCAGCTACCTCCAGTTCTGCTGCTTCAGAGATGTCTCGACTGCTCGTTCCAGAACACCTCCAGTCTCTGCCACCCTCGCCGAGATCTGTGGCCAACACCAAGGAGCTGTCTAGGTCAGCCTCCCCCTCCAGACCCGGGGTTGAGCTGCCAACCTCCACACCTAATCCAGGGGAGCTACCCATACGGGAAAATATACAATCACCTCCTGCCTGTCCTCAGGAGCCACTGGACCAGTCCATGGTCACACTGCTGTGTCAGCTCTACCTACACAGGACATAGAGACTTCACAGAGGGACTCATTTTCTCTGTATAAGGCTCATCTCTAATCTGGGGAACCGCCATAATGTTTGATTGTCACATGAACATGGTCCCTGCATTGGTCCCTGGCATTGATGAGCAAGGTACACCCACATGCAGGGTGAGTGAACCCGCTCCCAGGTGCAGCGCAGTGTACCTACGGATTTTGTGTTGGGTTACCTGCGCTTTGCAATCTGTTGCAACAGGTGGCTTTGATGCACTTTCAGAAAGCAATTGTTGTCTATGGCAAGGTGCAGGTAACCTGCATGAAACCAGTGGGTACACTGCGCTGCACCCACAATACGAGAAAACCACACCACATTAGTGGTGCCCTAACAGTTTTTAAACATTTGGCTCCCACTGATTTCAATGGGGTTCAGATTTGGCAAACAAACTTTAGTCATATTCACCGGACCTTGCTCCAACTGACCCCAGGGGAGCGCAGCTCATCACTACTCATATAATCAGTTAACTGCTTTTCACAGTTGTCTGCAAAAGTCTTGATGTGGAATCATAGGCATCCCCTGCAATAGCAACTTCAACTTTGGTGAGGTAGTCTAAAGTACAGTTGTCATAAGAGATATATCTATTTTCAGAATGTTGCTGCTTCATGGATAATGGCCCCAATGTGGAGTCAAACGAGATCTCTGAGTGTTCTCCTCTGTGTACTAGGCCACTTTAGTCACATGGGCTGCTCTAGCTTTAGATACACATGGCTAAATCTCTGCATCGTCAACATAGGCCATTGCCAAAAGTGGCAGGTTAGCCTAAGGGATGTCACATAGCTAACCATAAATGTCGTTGACTGCCAACATTTTCATGTAAAATAAGGTTCCAGACTGCCTCCCTGCCTGCTAGTGAACTTTGCCTGGGTATTCAATGTTGCTCTTCCTACACAGCCTCTGAATTTATGTTGGAGGAAATATGTTCTGTGTTATTACAGTTTACCTATCCTAGGTCCATACACCAAAGAAGACTGGGGCTTTAGTCTGCCCAACTTCCATAGTGGACAATCCTATGTATACTGACACAGAGTGGTCTCTTTCAACATTTTGTGGCTATGATGCTTAGTTAGTGTGATGCTAAAGTTAATTAGTTGAGTGAAGTAATGTGGGGCGATATAAGACAGTTGGCATAGGGGGACCAGGTGTGTAAATTCAGACCTGGAAATACACTCTCAGCCTTATATAGAGATAAGCAAAATTGTGTAAATTAAATGGGGTTGATTTACTAAAGACAAATAGACAGTGCACTTTGCAAAGTAAAGTTGCTCTCTGCAAGTGTAGTTGCTCCAGAGCTTAGTAAATTAGCAGAAGCTCTGCTGACTTCCATCATCCAATCATGTGCAAGCAAAAATTCTATTTTTTTTATTTTCCTTACACGTGATTGGATACTCTTTGCAAAGTGAAGCCTTACCTCATTTACTAAGCTCTGAAGCAACTGCAATTGCAGAGTCTAATTGCCTTTAGTAAACTCCAATGTCTCAGATCTGACATTTTTCAATATGTTAAAAAATATATTAAAAAAATTATGTAATGTAAATTTGTAAAGGAGATTTTGGCACATCAAATAACTGCATCAGTGGATCATCACTCATTTGAAATCAGAGAATGAGTAAATGAATGAGATTAACTGTTCATGATTATGAACAACAGTGCAGGAAATCCAGAAGTATTATTTCTGCCCCTACAAAGGAAATATGGACTGGGTCAGAGCAACTTCAAAATAGCAGCTCTTCTGGGATGTTCCCTGTCTGCAGTGGTCAGGACCTACCAAAAGTGATCCAAGGACAGAAAATCGGCAAACCAGCAACAAAGTCATGGGCAGCCAAGGTTGGCCCGTAAGTCTGAGCCAATGTAAGAAAAAGCAAAAAGCGCCAATCTGAGTGCAGTATCATAAAACTTTAATGGGATTATATAAAAGAACAACAGCCAAATGGCTACTCACAAAGATGTAATTAATATAGGCAAGGACAAGTGGTGGGTCCAGGGACGTCCTCCTTAGATGTTGAAAAAGTGCATGGTGCAGGTTCACGTGGAGGCGCTGTCAGCGTTGTAATGTGCAGGTGGTCCGCGGGGTCACTGCTGTGTGCTGGGCTGCAAAAACGATGGAAGTGTCCGCAAGGAGAGCTGGCATCTAGGCGGACATTAGGAGCCAGAGCCGTTGCAGTAGACAGGAACCGGAAAAGGACAGGCGTGGAGCGCAAAGCGCTGATCCAGGAACCAACAAGGCGGAAGTGACGTGTGGACGTGTCAGATGACGCGTTTCAATGCTTCCGCATTTTCTTCAGATCTGATAGGTTGATGCAACAAGTGTCCTTTATATGGGAGATTTCAAATGAACAAATCAAGCATGGCAAAAGTTAGCGAATTCCCTTTGTTAGAGGTGCTGCAAGACGTTCGTAACCCGCCCTACGCACGTTTCGTCGTCAGACTTCTACGCCCCAGTAGAAGTCTGACGACGAAACGTGCGTAGGGCGGGTTACGAACGTCTTGCAGCACCTCTAACAAAGGGAATTCGCTAACTTTTGCCATGCTTGATTTGTTCATTTGAAATCTCCCATATAAAGGACACTTGTTCCATCAACCTATCAGATCTGAAGAAAATGCGGAAGCATTGAAACGCGTCATCAGACACGTCCACACGTCACTTCCGCCTTGTTGGTTCCTGGATCAGCGCTTTGCGCTCCACGCCTGCCCTTTTCCGGTTCCTGTCTACTGCGACGGCTCTGGCTCCTAATGTCCGCCTAGATGCCGGCTCTCCTTGCGGACACTTCCATCGTTTTTGCAGCCCAGCACACAGCAGTGACCCCGCGGACCACCTGCACATTACAACACTGACAGGGCCTCCATGTGAACCTGCACCATGCACTTTTTCAACATCTAAGGAGGACGTCCCTGGACCACTTGTCCTTGCCTATATTAATCACATCTTTGTGAGTAGCCATTTGGCTGTTGTTCTTTTATATAATCCCATTAAAGTTTTATGATACTGCACTCAGATTGGCGCTTTTTGCCTTTTCTTACATTGTCTTTTCTGAGTTGTCTGCTTCCACTCTCAAGTGAGCTGCCGCTGGTGCTTAGTATCAGATTCCTGCTATTTCAGTGACTATTATTTATTATTTTTTATACATTTGTTATTTATTATCATTTCCTGGACGTTTTAGCAGAGTCCCTATATTATTATTTTTATCATTTCTGACCTTGCATATTCAGGTCACATTCCCCTTTTACTCTGGATTTTTTATATGAATGTGTATTACTTCATTCTAGCTTGTTTGTATGTTCTCGCGCCATTTATCCTTTTTGTTTTCATAAGTCTGAGCCAACAGAAGAGTTTCTGAAGCCTTAATTGCTAAAAAATTTAATGTTGGTTCTGATAGAAAGGTGTCAAAATATACAGTGCAACACAATTTGTTGTGTATGGGACTGCGTAGCCGCAGATCGGTCAAGATACCCATGCTGACCCATGTCCACAGCCAAAAGCGCCTACAATGGGCACATGAGCATCAGAACGGGACCACAGAGCAATGGAAGAAGGTGGCCTGGTCTGATGAATTCAAGAATGGTTTGAGGAACACAACAACTAGTTCTAGGAGTTGACTTGGCCTCTGAATTCCCCAGATCTCAATACAATCGAGCATCTGTGGGATGTGTTGGAAAAACAAGTTGGATCCATGGAGGCTTCACCTCACAACTTACAGGACTTAAAGGATCTGCTACTGACAGCTTGGTACCAGATACTACAGCATACCTTTAGAGTACTAGTGGAGTCCATGCCTCCACAGGTTATGGTGGGTGGGGGATTAGCTTTTTAACGTAACATTAAAAAGTTTGAAAATAAGTTAAGTCCTGATTTAAGTGAATCAACAATCACTCATCACCAGTCACATACAGTAGCTAGCAAAGATACTCACTCATTATATTATTTATTATATTATTTATTGTATTTAACTGGCAATTTACTGTATTTCACAGGGTTAACTTTTTTTTTAACGTAACGTGCGGAAAATAAAAATAATCAGGTTTTCCCTGTGGATAGAGAAACATTTACTATTATCTAATGTTTATTGAACCTGTTTGATCTAAGTTAAGTCCTGGTTCAAGTGAATTAATCAATCAATCATCACCAGTCATTTAGCTAGCAAAACTCGGTCAGTTATCTTTTTTTTTGCAAATTCTTTATTTATATGAAAGAATAAAGTATCCAACAGAACATAATACAACATAAGGAGGGGGAGTTGCCATTACGCACCAATTATAAAGAGAATTCAGGTTGACAAGGCAATACAGTATAATATGAGAATACTAGTATGCAAAGTAGTTTAACATCACTAGTACTCATAAGAGTTTCTTACTGCAAAAGATAGGGTGGTACCCATATACATTATGCTCTTGTTTGCACAGGCAGACACTTTACATTTTTAGAAAGAAGGAAATTAAAGGGGTTGTATACCCTCCCATTTTTTCACTTTAATGCTTTCTATGCATTGAGGTGAAAAACCTATTGTTGTGTACCAGCCCCCCTGCCCCCCACGTTTTACTCACCTGAGCCATTTGTTCCCATGCCAGAGACGCGCACACCCTCTCTGGCCAGTGTCTCGGCTCTTGATTGGATAGATTGATAGCAGCGCAGCCATTGGCTTCCACTGCTGTCAATCAAATCTAATGTCGCGGTTGCCGGGGGGGGGGGGGCGATGCCGAGTCCTGCTATCTGTGTCTATGGACACAGCAACAGGACACAGGAGTGTGCCCGCACGGGTGCCCCGAAGGAGAGCGCTTCTCCGATGGGTCACTTGAAGCAGGGAGGAACCAGGAGGGCTGCGGAGGGACCCCAGAAGAGGAGGATCAGGGCCACTCTGTGCAAAACCAAGTGCACAGGGGAGGTAAGTATGATGTTTGTCATTTTAAAAGAAAAAAAAGGGAACCTTTAGTGTCCCTTTAAGGAACAGAGACATAGGGTCACCCCAGGGGTACCGAAACAGAAAGATAAGGAAAGGGGGGGGAGAGAGGGGGAATGAAAAAAAAAGGGAAGCAGGGGGGAATCAGGGTGATGAGTTGCATGGGTGTAACAGTGCAAAGAACAGGAGGGCCTTAATTCTCAGAGCAGCTCTCCAGGAGGGAATTCCCTTTGGTCCGAATATACGAACATATTCCAGTATGCCCATGTTTTTGTATATCATTCTCTTCTATTTTGGGCGGTAAGTACCAAGTCTTCCAGAGTATTGATGCTCCTGACTTTATTAAGCCACATAGCAATGGAAGGAGGATTGGGGGCTTTCCAGCACATAGTAACACAGGCTTTGGCAGGATTAATCAGGTGACGAAGAACCGACTTCTTTTATGTTCGAAGCGGTATTTGTGAGCAGTGAAGAAGAAAGAAGGCCGGATCCTTTGGAACCGAAAAGTTTGTAAATTGTTGGAAGATCCTCTGTACCTCAGACCAATACTGTTGGAGTTTCGGGCAAGACCAGAAGATGTGAAGGAGAGTTCCCTTGTCCCCTCCACATCTCCAGCAACGATCAGAGGCTTGGCCAGTTATTTTAATCAACATGTGAAAAACATTTAATGCTGCTTGTGTTTCCATACTTTGCAAATGCACTGCATGCCATTTTTTAAATCCATTTAAATAAATAGATAAAATTGACTTCATTTATAAAAATGGAAAAAGTGCAGGTGGTCCCAAGTGTAGAATGCAAGACTTTTTTTTTCAATCCGTACTGCAGTTTAGTGCGTCTGTGGCAAAAGGCCCGATTGAAAACAATGTATTTTTCCTTGTATGTGTATTTTGCCTGTGTTGAAAAATGCAACAAAATGCAGTTCAGTGTATCGAACCAATTTTGAATTCCTAGAACTGGGTGGAATGAATACATATATTTGAAATGAGAGTGAACTATAACGCAGCTTAAGCTACTCTCAGCCAGCAAAACCTGTGAAGCTGAAATGTAAACATGAAATAATAGGAGGTGCGTCCGGAGGGACTCGGATATATCGCAAGAGCAGATGTTACATATTAGCTTGAGTTTTCGAAAGGTTAATCTGCATGATATGAGCACTGCTTACCATGAAGTGTCGAGTACAAGTGCAGCCTTCCCCAGTATGACCTGCTCTGACTGTGAGCTCACAAGTGCTACATATTGCATACTGAAGACCATCTTTCATTTATCTGTAAATCAGTTCAGTCATTGCTTGTGCAATTAGGGCTCATTCACACCAGCCCGATGTACGTTGTATAGGAGTAGCGCCATGCACTGTTTACTTTTGTTAACTTTTTTTAACTTTACTATAGTGTCAAAAAATAATACTTCATTGAAGTCTACTCCAAATGAGGGATAGTTGAAGCTATGGAAATGTGGTGGTAGAGTGCAAAGACATTATGCCGCATAGATTGCCGTTTAGTGCATCAGGAACAGAAGACTTTTTAGCCACAGCAGTCACAGACAGAGGGCTGCAGCCATGGAAAAAGAGGCACTTGTGAGGAGTATCTCATAGAGACAGTTGTAGAATCTGGTGAATTGTATGGCTTAATTAGTTTAAATGGTGGGGTACAGCCAGAATGATTGATGAAATTAGAGCTCCCCCTTCTACAAGGCTTTGGGAAACCTGACAAGTGTTCTAGTCCATCTCTACTCTATCCAAAACTAAAGAAAATGTATTGCTTTTGGTTATACTATAAATGAAACAATGGGGTTGATATACTAAAGGCAAATTGACTGTGCACTTTGCAAAATGCAGCTGCTCCAGAGCTTAGTAAGGCAGGCCAAACGCAGTGCAAATTTCTTGCTTGCAACCACGGGTTGCAGGCAAGAAATTGGCTGGATTCCCCCCCCCCCCAAGTGCTGACAAGGGAATCCCTCCTGCTGAGCAATTGATTGCTCCCAGCGGGGCGTGTGGGGGAAGCCTTCCAGGAGAAAACAGTGATTTTCACTAGAGGCTATAGAAACCGCTAGCGATAATCATAAGAGAATCTGGCAGGATGGTTGTACCCAAGTTGATCGATCAATCTACTTGGTACATTCAGCCTGCCCATAAACTGTTTAAATCTCAGGCAGTTCCTGCTGAACCAGCCAAGATTTGAACCGTGTATGGCCAGCCTAAATGAGGTAAAGATTCACTTTGCAAAGAATACCCAATCACATGCAAGAAAAATAAAAAACAGCATTTTTACTTCCACGTAATTTGGATGATGGAAGTCAGCAGAGCTTCTGCTCATTTACTAAGCTCTGGAGCAACTGCTTTTGCAGAGTGCAACTACACTTTGTAAAGTGCATAGTCTATTTGCCTTTAGTAAATCAATCCCATTGATTCATTTATAGTATAACCAAAAGCAAGACTTTTTCTTTAGTTTTGGATACAGAAGAGATAGACTAAAACACTTGTCAGGTTTTATTGGTACCTGTGCCCCTGTTAGCGAGATTCACCCTCTCTACTCCTGTTTACCATTATCATTAAAAATTAAATTAAAAGAAAATCCCAAATTTTAGGTTGTCCCCAGGAAAAATAATATAGGGGAAATTTTTCAATGGGAACACTTGTTCTGGTGACCTGAGTGCCCCAAAAGATTCCCTTAAATTTTTAGGGATTTCCTCTCACTTCTTGTTTTGGCTTTGGGACAGAAAGTAAGGGTAAATCACCCCAATAGGACACAGATGGCAAAATAACTGACAGGGGTTATAACTCTCACTTACTCTATCTAAAAGAAAAAAAACTGTTTTATCTATAGTTCTACTTTACTTACATAGTAGGTGAGGTTGAAAAAAAGACACAAGTCCATCAAGTCCAACCTGTGTGTGTGCTTTTATGTCAGTATTACATTGTATATCCCTGTATGTTTTTGTCGTTCAGGTACCTAGCTAATGGTTTTTTGAAATTATCGATGCTCCCCACTTAAACCACTGCCTGTGGAAGAGAATTCCACATCCTTACTGCTCTTATACTAAAGAACCTTCTACGCAGTTTAAGGTTACACCGCTTTTCTTCTAATTTTAGAGAATGGCCACGTGTCTTTTTAAACTCTCTTTCGCGGGAAAGTTTTATCCCTATTGTGGTGTCACCAGTACGGTATTTGTACATTGAAATCATATCCCCTCTCAAGCATCTCTTCTCCAGAGAGAATACGTTGAGTGCTCGTAAACTTTCCTCATAACTAAGGTCCTCCAGTTCCTTTATTAGCATTGTTGGCCTTCTCTGGACTCTCTCCAGTTCAAGCACATCCTTCCTGAGGACTGGTGCAAAGAACTGTGCCTAAGGCCAGTCATACATGGTTCGAATCTTTTCTGGTTAAGCAGAAACCAGTCAAGATTCAAATCGTTAATGGGCAGGCTGATTGTACCAAGTTGATCTAATCAACTTGGGTAGGGATGAGCCGAACAACCCCCCCCCCCCCCCCCCCCCCCGGTTCGGTTCGACAGCAGAACATGCGAACAGGCAAAAAATTTGTGCGAACAACGTTAAAGTCTATGGGACGCGAACGTGAAAAATCAGTGCTCATTTTAAAGGCTTATATGCAAGTTATTGCCATAAAAAGTGTTTGGGCAGTTTTTTCCGGGAGCAGTGATTTTAATAATGCCTAAAGTTAAACAATAAAAAAATCAATATTCCTTTAAATATCTGCCAGGGGGTGTCCTTAGTATGCCTGTAAAGTAGCGCATCTTTCCAATGTTTATAACAGTACCACAGCAAAATTACATTTCTAAAGGAAAAAATGTAATTTAAAACTGTTCGCGGCTGTAATGTATTGTCTATATATAATGTATTATATATATATATATACAGTGGGGACGGAAAGTATTCAGACCCCTGTAAATTTTTCACTCTTTGTTATATTGCAGCCATTTGCTAAAATCATTTAAGTTCATTTTTTTTCTTCATTAATGTACACACAGCACCCCATATTGACAGAAAAACACAGAATTGTTGACATTTTGACAGATTTAGTAAAAAAGAAAAACTGAAATATCACATGGACCTAAGTATTCAGACCCTTTGCTGTGACACTCATATATATAACTCAGGTGCTGTCCATTTCTTCTGATCAACCTTGAGATGGTTCTACACCTTCATTTGAGTCCAGCTGTGTTTGATTATACTGATTGGACTTGATTAGGAAAGCCACAAACCTGTCTATATAAGACCTTACAGCTCACAGTGCATGTCAGAGCACATGAGAATCATGAGGTCAAAGAAACTGCCCAAAGAGCTCAGAGACAGAATTGTGGCAAGGCACAGATCTGGCCAAGGTTACAAAAAAATTCTGCTGCACTTAAGGTTCCTAAGAGCACAGTAGCCTCCATAATCCTTAAATGGAAGACATTTGGGACTACCAGAACCCTTCCTAGAGCTGGCCGTCCGGCCAAACTGAGCTATCAGGAGAGAAGAGCCTAATGCCGCGTACACACGGTCGGACTTTCCGGCATACTTGGTCCGGCGGACCAGAGTGTGCCGGACAATCCGCCCGTGTGTGGGCGGCGGCGGACTTTTCCGGCGGACTTCTTCCCAAAAGCCCGCCGGACCTAGATTTGAAACAAGTTTTAAATCTTTCCGTAGGACTCAGTTTCGGGCGGAAAGTCCGCTCGTGTGTGTGCTGGTCCGACGGAAAGCCCGCTCGTGTGTAGGCTGGTCCGACGGACCAGATACGACGCGAGGGCAGGGTATTGCATCTCGCGCTCTCTGCAATAGGAAAAACAAATTTTCCTATTGCGGTGAGCGCGGTGCATGCCAGGCCCTTAGGTCTGGTATGGATTATAAAGGGAACCCCCTACGCCGAAAAAACGGCGTGGGGTCCCCCCTAAAATCCATACCAGACCCCGATCCGAGCACGCAGCCTGGCCGGTCAGGAAAGGGGGTGGGGACGAGCGAGCGCCCCCCCCCTCCTGAACCGTACCAGGCCGCATGCCCTCAACATGGGGGGTGGGTGCTTTGGGGGAGGGGGGCGCCCTGCGGGGCCCCCCCCACCCCAAAGCACCTTGTCCCCATGTTGATGAGGACAAGGGTCTCTTCCCGACAACCCTGGCCGTTGGTTGTCGGGGTCTGCGGGCGGGGGCTTATCGGAATCTGGGAGCCCCCTTTAATAAGGGGGCCCCCAGATCCCGGCCCCCCACCCTATGTGAATGAGTATGGGGTACATGGTACCCCTACCCATTCACCTAGGGAAAAAGTGTAAGTAATAAAACACACTACACAGGTTTTTAAAATATTTTATTAAACAGCTCCGGGGGGGGGGATCTTCCTCCGGCTTCGGGGGTCTTCTTCCGGCTTCGGGGGTCCCTCCGCTTCATCTTCTCCCGGCGTCCGGTTGGTTCTTCTCCGCTCTCTTCTCCCGGTGTTCCTGTTCTTCGGCCGGCTCCTCTGCTGTCTTCAAGTAGTTCTCTTGCCAGCAGAGGTCCGGACTTCTGGGCTTCTGGGCTTCTGGGCTTCTCTTCCCCAGATGTTGACACGACGCTCTCTCCTGCTGGACTGCTCTCCGAGGGCTGCGTTGTGACTTATATAGGTGGAGACCCCGCCCCCTTTTGATGTCACAGTCCCTGGGCATGCTGGGACTGTGACGTTTTAGGGGGCGTGGTCACTGGGTGATGTTGACCACGCCCCCTAAAACGTCACAGTCCCAGCATGCCCAGGGACTGTGACATCAAAAGGGGGCGGGGTCTCCGCCTATATAAGTCACAACGCAGCCCTCGGAGAGCAGTCCAGCAGGAGAGAGCGTCGTGTCAACATCTGGGGAAGAGAAGCCCAGAAGCCCAGAAGTCCGGACCTCTGCTGGCAAGAGAGCTACTTGAAGACAGCAGAGGAGCCGGCCGAAGAACAGGAACACCGGGAGAAGAGAGCGGAGAAGAACCAACCGGACGCCGGGAGAAGATGAAGCGGAGGGACCCCCGAAGCCGGAAGAAGACCCCCGAAGCCGGAGGAAGATCCCCCCCCCCGGAGCTGTTTAATAAAATATTTTAAAAACCTGTGTAGTGTGTTTTATTACTTACACTTTTTCCCTAGGTGAATGGGTAGGGGTACCATGTACCCCATACTCATTCACATAGGGTGGGGGGCCGGGATCTGGGGGCCCCCTTATTAAAGGGGGCTCCCAGATTCCGATAAGCCCCCGCCCGCAGACCCCGACAACCAACGGCCAGGGTTGTCGGGAAGAGGCCCTTGTCCTCATCAACATGGGGACAAGGTGCTTTGGGGGGGGGGGGCCCCGCAGGGCGCCCCCCTCCCCCAAAGCACCCACCCCCCATGTTGAGGGCATGCGGCCTGGTACGGTTCAGGAGGGGGGGGGGCGCTCGCTCGTCCCCACCCCCTTTCCTGACCGGCCAGGCTGCGTGCTCGGATCGGGGTCTGGTATGGATTTTAGGGGGGACCCCACGCCGGTTTTTCGGCGTAGGGGGTTCCCTTTATAATCCATACCAGATCTAAGGGCCTGGTATGCCCCGCGACGGGGCTCGCAAGGTGTCAATCTCGCCGATAAAAGCGGCAAGATTGACATCCTTTTCTAGTCCCGTCGCACCTGAGTCACGTTCAAAATGAACAGACTTGTCCGTGTGTGGGCAAGTCCGTTCATTCTGAAAGTCCGCCGGAACTCCGGCGAAAGTCCGTCGGAAAGACGGGCGGACTTAGCCCGCCGGAAAGTCCGGGTGTGTGTGGGCAAGTCCGTCCGTTTTAAAGTCCGGCGCACCTGGCGGACAAAGTCCGTCGGAAAGTGTGCCGGACCAAGTAGGATAGAAAGTCCGACCGTGTGTACGTGGCATTAGTGAGAGAGATAAAGAAGAACCCAAAGATCACTGTGGCTGAGCTCCAGAGATGCAGTCGGGAGATGGGAGAAAGTTGTAGAAGGTCAACCATTACTGCAGCCCTCCACCAGTCGGGGCTTTATGGCAGAGTGGCCCAACGGAAGCCTCTCCTCAGTGCAAGACACATGAAAGCCCGCATGGAGTTTGCTAAAAATCATCTGAAGAACTCCAAGATGGTGAGAAATAAGATTCTCTGGTCTGATGAGACCAAGATAGAACTTTTTGGTCTTAATTCTAAGCGGTATGTGTGGAGAAAACAGGCACTGCTCATCACCTGTCCAATACAGTCCCAACAGTGAAACATGGTGGTGGCAGCATCATGTTGTGGGGGTGTTTTTCAGCTGCAGGGACAGGACGACTGGTTGCAATCGAGGGAAAGATGAATACAGCCAAGTACAGGGATATCCTGGACGAAAACCTTCTCCAGAGTGCTCAGGACCTCAGACTGGGCCGAAGATTTACCTTCCAACAAGACAATGACCCTAAGCACACAGCTAAAATAACCAAGGATTGGCTTCACAACAACTCCGTGACTATTCTTGAATGGCCCAGCCAGAGCCCTGACTTTAACCCAATTGAGCATCTCTGGAGAGACCTAAAAATGCCTGTCCACCAACGTTTACCATCCAACCTGACAGAACTGGAGAGGATCTGCCAGGAGGAATGGCAGAGGATCCCCAAATCCAGGTGTGAAAAATTTGTTGCATCTTTCCCAAAAAGACTCATGGGTGTATTAGATCAAAAGGTTGCTTCTACTAAATACTGAACAAAGGGTCTGAATACTTAGGACCATGTGATATTTCAGTTTTTCTTTTTTAATAAATCTGCAAAAATGTCAACAATTCTGTGTTTTTCTGTCAATATGGGGTGCTGTGTGTGAGGAAAATGAGGAAAAAAAATGAACTTAAATGATTTTTGCAAATGGCTGCAATATAACAAAGAGTGAAAAATGTAAGGGGGTCTGAATACTTTCCATCCCCACTGTATATATACATATTAATACACCACCTGAAGTGTATTAGAAACTGTACACACTGTATTAGATACTGTGTACACCGTCTGCACTGTATTTGAAACTGTACAACGGCTGCACAGTATTGTATACTGTGTACACCACCAGAGAAGAAGTAGAAACTGTACACACTGTATTAGATACTGTGTACACCGCCTGCACTGTATTAGAAACTGTACTATGGCTGCACTGTATTGTATACTGTGTACACCACCAGAAGTGTAGTAGAAACTGTACACACTGTACTTGATACTGTGTACACCTCCTAAAGTGTAGTAGAAACTGTACAACGACTGCACTGTATTGTATACTGTGTACACCACCAGAAGTGTAGCAGAAACTGTACACACTGTATTAGATACTGTGTTAGATACTGTGTACACCGCCTGAAGTGTAGTAGAAACTATTGTAGCAATAACGCACGGTGGAGCTGCTGATTTAAAGCGGCCTGTTTCCGTCACCTTTTTACCTGTAGTTTCACCAATACCAGACTTAGAGTCCACGTTGAGCTTATTATCTGACAATGTAGGCAGCAGTCACTTTAGCACTTTTCCAATGCTTTAATGGAAGATAACTGGAAGAAGTAGCAGGAAAGAGGTAGAACAAGAGTTGCAGGGAAGTTCAAATACCTTTTCTTGATGTAGCACTAAGGAATTGAAATCTTAAGGATGAATGTATCTTCAGTTCAGGATGAAATCTTTGCCCGCCCGGATAGGCCTCTCTCACTGACCTAGCAGCCGGAACGCAGCACGAACAGAAAGTCTCTGCCACAGACTTGGGTAGAACAAACTGTATGATCCTCTGCCACAGGATGTAGTAGTTTTCGATGAACAGCAACACAGTACCCGAACCTTTAAGCTGACACGGTAGTACTATGTGGTAGGTTAACCTAAGATGCGTCCTCCAATTGAGTCACCAGGCCCCTCCCCAGACCAGCGCTCCTCATGATCCTTCCATGACGGGTCCTCCCCTGGATTCTTCTCAATTGTCCAGCTTCTTCCCGTAGGACAGACAGCACAGGACCATCTCCGCAGCAGTTGTAATAGGCCCCAGACAGACTTCTGGGCCCACCTACACGCTGCAGCAACGCAGTCCTCCGGCCCGGAGGACCACGAGGTAGGACTCCTAGCACACACCTGTCGGCCAGGAGGGCCAGCAGGTGGAAAGAAAGAGACCAAGAAATATGGCGTCTGTCCCTTAAATACTCTTTTCCAGAATGCACCACAGGGGACAACCTCTGCCGAGTTACTTCTGAGAAAGAAGAGCACTCAATACACATCAGTCAGTTGCTTTCCAGCTCCGGTCTGTAGTGACACCGACATCTGCAGGCGACGGAGTGGAACTGCACGCAACACAACCAAGGCTGGAACAGAAGCTAATTTAGCCATAGACTAAATCTGAACTATGTACAGAACAGATGACCCACTAAATTTACATATAAGCGGTAGATTGAAAATCTGCCAGCGCTACACTATACACACTGTATTAGATAGTTACTGTGTGCACCGCCTGAAGTGTAGTAGAAACTGTACACACTGCACCTGCACTGTATTGTATACTGTGTATACCACCCAAAGTGTATTAGAAACTGTACACACTGTATTAGATACTGCATACACTGCCTGAAGTGTATTAGAAACTGTACACACTGTATTAGATACTGTGTACACCACCAGAAAAATAATAGAAACTGTACACACTGTATTAGATACTGTGTACACCGCCTGCACTGTATTAGAAACTGTACAATGGCTGCACTGTATTGTATACTGTGTACACCACCATAAGTGTAGTAGAAACTGTAAGCACTGTATTAGATACTGTGTACACAGCCTGAAGTGTATTAGAAAGTATACACCACCGAATGCACTGTATATATACGCTACACTGAATACAGAGTATATATATATATATATATATATATACAGTATATATATATAGATATATATATATATATCTATATATATATATATATATATATATATATACACAGGCATGCCCCACTTTTAAGTACACAATGGGGTTTATTTACTAAAGCTGGAAAGTGCAAAATCAGGCTCACTTCTGCATAGAAACCAATGAGCTTCTAACCCCAGCTTGTTCAATTAAGCTTTGGTAATAAAACCTGGAAGCGCATTGGTTTCTATGCAGAAGTGAGCCTGATTTTGCACTTTCCATCTTTAGTAAATAAACCCCATTGTGTACTTAAAAGTGGGGTATGCCTGTATATATATATATATATATATATATATATATATATATATATATATATATATATATATATATATATATTAGACTGTGTATGTGTATTCACCGCCTGAAGTGTATTAGAAACAGTACACCACCAAATGCACTGTAGATATAGGCTACACTGGATGCAGTGTATATATATTCATCCGACACTGCGTCTTCTGCTGCCCTATCCCATGGTGGTCTTCTCTGGACTCACTCCCCCAGATCCAGTGGACGTAAGGGAGGTGGTGTCGGAATCCTTCGAGCCCCACTTAGCACCTTTCAGGTACTTCACCCACCTCCCTCTCTGTCACTCTCCTCTTTCGAAGCACGCTGCATTTGTCTTTTCTCTCCAGTTTATCTAAGGATAGCTGTGATCTACAGGCCCCCTGGACCAGTATCAACCTTTCTTGATGACTTCTCTGCCTGGCTACCCTACTTTCTTTCTTCTGAAATCCCCACAATCATTCTGGGTGACTTCAACATCCCTATTAATACTAACACTCTTGCCACTTCCAAACTTCTCAGCCTAACCTACTCCTTTTACCTGAAGCAGTGGATACTGGTTTTCTCTCACCTATGCACTCCGTGCAGTTTCTCCAACTATCCATTCCCTCTCTCTGATCACTACATTATTAGTTTTACTCTCTCCTTCTCCTCCACCTCCTCTCACTCCAACCGCCTAAAAGTTACCCGCAGAAACCGACGTCATCTCAACCCTTCTCTTCTCTACTCTGCTACCGATGACTTCTATAACAAAATCTCACCCCTATCCTGCACCGACCTAGCCACTTCTGTCTACAACACTTCACTTCTAGCCTCACTGGACTCACTGGCCCCTCTCACTACACACATAATCAGGCCCCGACCCCTTCAACCTTGGCAAACAGATGATACCAGAAGTTTGAAAAAACATAGTCGTGCTCATGAGTGCCTGTGGCGTAAGACTAAAGCCTCGTACACACGATCAGATTGTTGGCAGACAAAGTGCCAGATTTTTGTCTGAAGGGCATGTGCCGTGAACTTGTCTTGCATACAAATGGTACACAATTATCGGCCAACAAACACAAACGTAGTGCTGTATTACGTGGAATTTCAGCTCTTTAGCGCCACCCTTTGGGCACCTTCTACTAATGTCGTGTTTGGTGAGCATTGATTCCGAGCATATGTGTTTGTACTTAGAATTTTTTTGCGACAGACTTGTGTACACAGGATAGGAAAATCTGACAACAGACCGTTGTCCGCCCAAAAATTTACTAGCCTGCCATCCAACATTTGTTGGCAGAAAGTTGGCCAACAATTGTCTGATGAAGCATACTAACAGTCGAATTTTAGGCAAACAGTCTGTCATCACACAATTCCCAGCCGAAAATTCGATCGTGTGTTCGAGGCTTATGTCTCAGAAAGATTTCAACTGATATAAATCTGCCCTCCAAAAATATAATTCCAGCCTCCTCACTGCCAAGCAGATCTATTTTATTACTCTCATTAGCAACTCCCGTCAACTCTTCTCTACCTTCAACTCTCTACTTCGTCCTCCACTGCCTCCACCCACCAGCTTACTCACTGCCCAGGAGATCGCCAATCACTTCAAACAGAAGATTGATACAATTCACGAGCAGATCTCTACTGTTCAAATACCCTTCACGCTTTACACTTCATGCCCATAGGTACAATCATTACTTCCCTCTTTCAACCTCACCACTGTAGACGAGGTTGCTAAACTTGCTAACGTTAATCTTGCCACCTGCCCTCTGGATGCTGTTCCCTCACAAATTCTACGTTCACCCTCTGGCTCTATTCTACAGTCTCTAACCCACATCTTCAATATCTCCCTCTTTTCTGGCATCTTCCCCAACTCCCTAAAACATGCACTTGTCAGCCCCATACTTAAAAAGCCCTCACTGGACCCATCCAATCTTAACAACCTATGCCCCATCTCCTTGCTCCCCTTTTTATCCAAACTCCTTGATCGTCTGGTCTTCAACTGACTGAGTGTCCACCTTGCTGATAATAGCCTTCTTGATCCCCTTCAGTCTGGATTTTGTCCTCAACACTCAACAGAAACTGCTCTCCTAAAACTAACAAACAATCTACTAACGGCCAAAACCAACGCATACTATTCTGTACTCAAACTGTTGGACCTCTCTGCTGCCTTTGATACGTTTGACCACCCCCTCCTCCTCAAAAAACTGCACATCCTTTGGTCTCCTTGACTATACTCTTCGCTGATTCTCTTCCTACTTATCCAACTGCACCTTTAGAGTTTCTTACAACTCTACTTCCTCCTCTCCTCTTATTTTCTCTGTTGGGGTCCCCCAAGGTTCTGTTCTTGGACCTCTCCTATTTTCAATATACACCTCCTCCCTGGGTCAGCTGATAGCCTCCCATGGCTTCCAATACCACCTCTACGCTGACAACACCCAAATCTATTTCTCTACCCCTTAATTTACTAACAGACATAACAGTCTGGATGTCACACCACTTCCTCAAACTCAATCTATCCAAAATCAAACTTATAATTCTTCCTCCCCCATGTGCCACTTCCCCTGATCTCTGTGTTAAAATTGATATAAGCCCATCCCCGCATGCCAAGGTTCTAGGTTTAGTCCTGGACTCTGAACTCTCCTTTAAGCCCCACGTCCAATCACTGTCCAAAACTTGCTGCCTCAACCTCCGCAACTCCCTGGTCATCTCTCGCCTCAACTACTGCAACTCCCTTCTCATTGGCTTACCTCTACATAGTCTATCGCCCCTTCAATCCATCATGAATGCTGCTGCCAGACTCACCCACCTTACCAATCGCTCTGTCTGCTACTCCTCTCTGTCAATCCCTCCACTGGCTTCCGCTCACCCAACAAATTATATTCAAAATTCTAACAACTACTTACAAAGCCAGCTACATCACTAGCCTAGTCTCTAAATACCAACCTACTCGTTCTCTTCGTTCCTCTCAAGACTTCCTGTTCTCTAGTTCCCTTCTCACCTCCTCCCATGCTCGTCTCCAGGACTTTTCCAGAGCCTCTCCAATCCTATGGAATGCCTTACCCAATCTGTCCAATTATCTCCTTTTCTATTAGCTTTTAGACAATCCCTGAAAACCCTTCTCTTCAGAGAAGCCTACCCTACCCTCAACTAACAACTGTATTTTCATTTTCTCCATCAGCTCATCCCCCATAGTTATTACCTTTTTGTTCCACTTGACCCTCCCTTCTAGATTGTAAGCTCTAATGAGCAGGGCCCTCTGATCCCTCTGTATCGATATGTATTGTAACTGTACTGTCTGCCCCCATGTTGTAAAGCACTGTGCGAACTGTTGGCGCTATATTAATCGTGTATTATAATAATAATAATTATATATATATATATATATATATATATATATATATATACAAGACTGTATATATATATATTAATACACCGCCTGAAGTGTATTAGAAACAGTACACCACCGAATGCACTGCAGATATAGGCTACACTGGATGCAGAGTATATATATATATATATACATATATATATATATATATATATATATATTTATATATATATGTTTATATATGTATCAAATACACTGCCACTACCTGAATAACCTGCCTGCTTAATCTAACTCCAGCTATCTCTCTGTCCATGCCAACAACACTTCACACAGCCGCTATGTAAGCAGCTTTATAGTTGGGGGACGTGGACTTATGGCTCTCTCAGCAGAGCGCACTGTGATTGGCCAAAGCATGCAAGTCAGGTGCATGCTTTGGCCAGTCATCATACAGCAATGCACTGCGATCTCACAGTGCATTATGGGGCGTTCCACGGCGCTCTAATTTCCCACGAACGCCCATAATGTTCGCTGTTCTGCGAACAGTCGAACACCTGATGTTCGAGTCGAACTTATGTTCGACCCGAACATCAAGCTCACCCCTAAACTTGGGTACAACCAGCTTGCCAAATATATAGCCGCTAGCGATAATCACCGTCTTCTCCCGGCTGGGTGGCAAGATGGCTTCCCCAGCCCAGAGCAGACAATTGATCAGCAGGAGGGATTTCCCTGTCAACACTATCTATATTGCAATAAGGTAGCCAGGTGATAGCATTATGTCCGGCATCTCATCCCCAAAATAGTATATCTGGGCCACAATTTTTTATGGGATTAGTACGGTGCCAACAAATGATAGTAGAAACACTGAATGTAAGACATATAAAGTTTATTTATACATGAATAAAATCAGACCAATAAAAAATATTCACACATCTCAATTCAGTGGTCAAAAAGGTTCCGTTAAGTAGATGGTCAAGAAGTAATGAGTTATCCCAACATTTTTCGCCAAAAATTGGCTTCTTCAGGAGGTAATAGACCACCAATAATAATTGATCTATACAGAAAACAAAATCACATACATGAAATAGATAATCAAAGATTTACATAAACCAATCTATCAAAGATTTACACACTACCTATGATGGGGGAATTGTGCTAATTTCTTTTCTGCAACCCGAGGTGTATGGTCGTCCTTAGGGAGACTGGTGTCCAGGTGTTGTAGATAATGTGGTGTGCCTTGTCCATTCCAGTGGCAAAAAAACAAGTGGGGGATAGCTGGCTACATAAGCTGCTGGGAGAGCACAAAAAAATCAGAAAGATAGAGGAAAGTCTATGTTATTCTGATGAGTAGGTACTCAGGTACCCAAAATGCAGAGGCTCTAATAGCCTTGCTTACACTCACTGTGGTTTCACCCCCTTTACTAAGTAGAGGTGGATAGTAATTTATATAAAAATTGCAAAATACCTGATTATAAAACATTGATCCTACTGTTACCGTAAACAATTCTCTTGCATTCCATATTTCCATATGTACTATTGGCCACTTTACTGATTGCTCCACTTCCAGGCCTATTTTTTTCTGTGCTTTATAAAGTAAAAAAAAAGATTCCATCCTGCAGACTATTAATGCGTACTTAATGATATTTATCACCAAATCATCAAAGTTAATTTGTAGAAAAAGCCATCTGTGTTATTTTAAACAAATCATACAATTTTGTAGGATCGGCTCTTTATTTTAAAATAAGGTCAAACTCAATCAGCACAGAAATGTCAACAAACCATAGATCTACAAATGTGCAGCCAGTAATAACCTCTTGAGTTGTTTGCTTTAGATTATGTTCTTACCAAGTCTAACTACCTGGCGGCCAATCAAAAAGTACATATTTGCACCTGATAACAACTAATTCTTAGCTACCTACACATCAGAAGTAAGCTACTACAAGAATTATGTGTATTAGCATTTCTTATACAATGTCAACATGAAGCGGACAACAAAATAGTATGGTCAAAAAAATAATGGAACTGAAAAAAGAAATCATTGCTCATCGATGTATAGTACTCCTTTGACATGACTAAATTTAACTTGCTAAACATTGTTGTACAAACACTGAGTATAGTGTACTAAAGATGAATAACAAAAAAGATAACATGGGTTGACATGACATGGCAGATTAGGATAAAGAGGACCTGTAGTGTGAAGGCTGGACCAAAAAAAAAAAAAAAGGCAAGCAGACAATAAAGGACTGGTCACAGTATTGCCCATAAGCTTGCAGCTGATCTTTTCCCAGTACACACTATCTGTTTTTTTTTTCGTTCAACCCAGCGGGCTGAATGAAAAAAACCTGAATAGCTCGGGAGGAGATCCTGCACTAACAATCCGATGTTAGTACAGTGATGTGCCCACTGAGCTATTGTGTTCTGACAGGGGGATGGCTCCCCTGCTATGACACACCAGTCAGTGCTCCCAGCCATTGGCTGAGAGCGATGATCAGATACCGATCGGTGGACCCCTTTTAGTCCTGCCCCTTCAACAGAAGCTGGACTTTTGGCTGGCTTCTTTGGGACTGGCTGCCGTACACATGGGCCGAATGTTGTACGGTCTCTATTTCTATAACTTCCATATTCAAAAACAATAAAAGATGATCTGTAGGTAAAAACACCAAAAAAAACCCACACACACATAACACTGTATATTTTTTTATTACATGTATAATATATACCCATGTATATATTTTTATTACATAGATTTGCCAGCATGATTGATGGTTGCCTGTTATATCCACTCCACTGGTGGCCCTTTTGGGGACAAGTTTGGTTCCAGTGCCACGGGTTGACATCTGTACATTGGACATTTATTTATGAATCAGTTGAACTACTTTTGTGAGTCTTTTTGATTTCTCCTCTTCCTCATGTCCAGGTCTGAAGATCAATGGATACTGTCGTGGCATGACTGCACAATTCTTATGTACTGATTCGTATTTTTTAGCATCCAACTCCTGAAGAAGCTTAAGGCGATTGTAAACGATCACCTTGTAAAACAACCTATTCAGTATAAAATAGAAGTGAAAGGCAAAACATTTTTGTAAAGATATAAAAAAAATTATAAACACGTTTTTAATACGTGATCATATTTCCTCTGTTCTCAGCTACATAAGAGCGGCGGGGGGGGGGATTAATCGGCAACATTAGACTGAGCTTCCCAGTAATAGGTTGTGCGGGGGGGAGGGGTGTCAGGACAAGTGTGATCATTGGAGGAGAGCAGGCTGAGTTCCCAGCATAGCTAGTAGAGAACTGCTCACGCTGTGCTCTCCTGCTTAGTGTGCTCAGTTTTTTATAGGTGATAGGAAAGCAGAGGGACTGGCAGGAACGCCAGGGATTTCACACAAAGGAAGCAATACAAAGAGAACAGGATACTTTTTCATACAGGTATATGGTACAGCAGGCTCATATCAGGAATAAGAAATGTTGGGTGTACATATTCTTTAACTCAAAACATATCGAGAGAAGCAATATCCACATAACATGAAAGAGCCTAATAAATGTGGCTATAATTATTACCTTGCATTTGATTTTGGATCAATACGTATTTATTGGTGGTAATATGCAGCTGCTGTGGTTAGGTCCTTTTAGGGTTGTGAATGCAGATTAAGGATTTTATTAAGATCTTAACTCTTAACACTTGGAAAAAAATTCGGATTTTATGAACAAATTGTTTCTGCTCGTAGACTTTTGTTGAGAGGCAACACCGTGAAAGTCCAATTCAATATTTTTTTGTGTTCGCATTACTTCTTTATGTCAGAGATACCATCCTGTTGGATAAAGCAAAGGCGGGGAGATCCTTGCACTACTCCTCTCCATCAAGGAGTACAGTGAGTAACACAGTAGTAACATCACCCAAATCTTACTCCAAATCTTGTGAGACTAAGGTTGATCTACTAAAGGCAAATAGACTGCTCATTTTGCAAGGAGATTTCTTTCCAGAGCTTAGAGAATGAGGTGAAGCTCTGCTGACATTCATCATAAATCACGTGCAAGCAAAAATACTGTTTTTTCATTTTCCGTGCACGTGATTGGGTATTCTTCGCAAACAGGAATTTTACCACATTTACTAAGTTCTGGGGCAAATTTCCTTGCAAAGTGAACAGCCTATTTGCCTTTAAATAAGTGTATACATAAAGGCGCCTGCTTCCTTATAGTGAACAGCAAAGCTGCCTTCCCAATAGTATAATACTATTAAACTGTAAAAAAAGAAAAGGGGAAATTGGCGCTAAAACAACTTAAACATAGTGCAAAAGTATTAAAAAGTCCATACAATAAAGTTAGGGTTGCACCGATACTGTTTTTTCATCACCGAGTATGAGTACTTTTGGTCAAGTACTCACCGATACCGAGTACCGATACTTTGCAGTGCGATTTGCATTGATACAATAAAAAATTGCCTCAAATTGCACTACAAAGAATCGCATGCTAGAGAGAGAGAGAAAGAGAAAGAAAGAGAGGGGGGTAGGGAGAGAGAAGGGGGGTTTGTAATGAGTATGTATGAAGGCTGCGCTTAGGACAGAAGATTGAGGTATGCAGCCCCCCTAAAGGAGCCTCCCTAAGGATCCTCCACAGAATACTACAAGTTTATAATGGGGTATGGCGCTCCCTGTGGGATTATATGAGATGGTATAGTGGGGGGGGGGGTTTGTGATCCCTGAGTGTCCTGGTGTACTAGTGTAAGCTATACCAAATTTCTAAGGCAGTTAATACCCCCATATCTCCTATTGGTGGTACCCGGTACCACCAACGATTATTATTTATTGTTTAATCGAAAAGGAACTCCAGTGGTTAACAAAACCATAAAAACACATAAACCAATAAACATATAAACCAAAAAACACGTCAACACACCAATTGGGGGTGTGTGGACTAAACACCTACAACTGTGGTAGGTCTTCACCAGAATACCACCAGAAATGATAGTGACTTAACTGAAAGTGTAAAAATATATATAAATTATCTTAATCCATAGGGTGCTCCATCATTAGCATAAACAGATATCATATACCATAAAACATAAAAGTGCACCTCTACCCAATTAGTGCAAATATATATCAATTAATTGGTGATTAATCATAGTCCATAAAGTGATAAATCTCTTCAAAGCCAGTGTTCAAACTTCCCTTCAAGAAAACCGTGATTAGGGTGCTCTCAGGTGGTCTTAGTGACTTTTGTGCTCCCCCTCAAGGGTCCCCACTCACCGAAGCCAGCAACCCCAAAAGGGGCAAACAGCATGAAGTATCTCAACTGTGATCTCCTCTCCACCACGATCAAATAGGGCCTGCAGGATGATGTTCCACTTGTGGTACCCGCACCCTGGTATGGTACAATTGATGAACTACTGCTGGATCTTTTAATTTTAATTTTACTTAGTTTTTATTTATTTTATTTTTAACTTTTTGGTGTATCCTTTATGGAGACTTATAAATAAACAAACTTTTACCCACTACACCATGGGAGCCTTTTATTACTTTTCTCTATGAGGGAGCCGCTATGAATATATCCTAACTAACAACACGGAGAGCGGGCATCATCCTGCAGGCCCTATTTGATCGTGGTGGAGAGGAGATCACAGTTGAGATACTTCATGCTGTTTGCCCCTTTTGGGGTTGCTGGCTTCGGTGAGTGGGGAGCACAAAAGTCACTAAGACCACCTGAGAGCACCCTAATCACGGTTTTCTTGAAGGGAAGTTTGAACACTGGCTTTGAAGAGATTTATCACTTTATGGACTATGATTAATCACCAATTAACTGATATATATTTGCACTAATTGGGTAGAGGTGCACTTTTATGTTTTATGGTATATGATATCTGTTTATGCTAATGATGGAGCACCCTATGGATTAAGATCATTTTTTATATATCACAAATTTATTTGTATATATATATATTTTTGCACTAATGAGGTAGAGGTGCATTTTTATATATATTTTTACACTTTCAGTTAAGTCACTATCATTTCTGGTGGTATTCTGGTGAAGACCTACCACAGTTGTAGGTGTTTAGTCCACACACCCCCAATTGGTGTGTTGACGTGTTTTTTGGTTTATATGTTTATTGGTTTATGTGTTTTTATGGTTTTGTTAACTACACCACTGGAGTTCCTTTTCGATTAAACAATAATTAATAATCGTTGGTGGTACCGGGTACCACCAATAGGAGATACGGGGGTATTAACTGCCTTAGAAATTTGGTATAGCTTACACTAGTACACCAGGACACTCAGGGATCACAAACCCCCCCCCCCCCACTATACCATCCCATATAATCCCACAGGGAGCGCCATACCCCATTATAAACTTGTAGTAGAAAGGGGGTTTGGCCTTTTGCAATCAGAAATGTCTTACCTTACTATGGGCAGTCTGTATCCTGTGGAGACATCTCTTAACCAGATTAATTTCGATAATTTGAAATTAATTTTCATGCCTATCTTTAATGTTTTCCTGAAGATTCAGGCGGGCGGCACATTGGTGTAGTGGGTAGCACTCTCGCCTCGCAGTAAAATGGGTTGCTGGTTCAAATCCCAACCACGACACTACCTGCCTGGAGTTTGCATGTTCTTCCTGTGCCTGCGTGGGTTTCCTCCCACACTCCAAAGACATGCTGGTAGGTTAATTGGCTTCTGTCTAAATTGGCCCTAGTATATGAATGTGAGTTAGGGACCTTAGATTGTAAGCTCCTTGAGGGTAGGGACCAACGTGGATGTACAATGTATATGTAAAGCGCTGTGTAAATTGACGGTGCTATATAAGTACCTTAACCACTTGCTTACTGAGCACTTAAACCCCCCTCCTGCCCAGACCAATTTTGAGCTTTCAGTGCTGTCACACTTTGAATGACAATTGCGCGGTCATACAACACTGTACCCAAATGAAATTTTTATCATTTTTTTTCCCACAAATAGAGCTTTCTTTTAGTGATATTTAATCACAGCTGGGGTTTTTATTTTTTGCTAAACAAACAAAAAAATATGGAAATTTAAAAAAAAAAAAAAAATCATGTTTAATAGTTTGTTATAAAATTTTGCAAACAGGTAATTTTTCTCCTTCATTGATATGCGCTGATGAGGCGGCACTGGTGGGCACTGATAGGCTGCACTGATGGGCACGGATAGGCACAGATAAGGCGGCACTGATAGGCACAGTTAAGGCGGCACTGATAGGCACAGTTAAGGCGGCACTGATGGGGACAGATAAGGCGGTACTGATGGGCACAGATAAGGCGGCACTGATGGCCACGGATGGGCGGCACGAATGGGTGGCACGGATGGGTGGCACGGATGGGTGGCACAGATAGGTGGCACGGATGGGCACTGATAGGTACCACTGATGGGCGGCACTAATGGGCGGCACTGATGGGGGGCACTGATGGGTGGCACTGATGGGCAGTGATGGGCGGCACTGATGGGCACTTATGGGCACTGGTAGGTGACACTGATGGGCACTGATAGGTTGCACTGATGTGGGTGCTGATGGGTGGCACTGATGTGGGTGCTGATGGGTGGCACTGATGGGTGGCACTGATGGGTGGCACTGTGGGCACTGATGGGTGGCACTGTGGGCACTGATGGGTGGCGCTGATTGATGGCACTGTGGGCACTGATGGGTGATGCTGGTGGGCACTGGTAGGCAGCACTGCTGCCTTTTGCTTTGTGTCAGAAAATCGCCGGTGATCAGGTTTTTTTTTTCCTCCTCACGCTGTCAGCGCGAGGAGGAAAAATAGCAGATTACCGGCTCTTACTCTGACCAACCCCTTACTCTGATCTGTGATCAGGCGAGTCTCATAGACCTGCAGGGGGCACGCAGGCCGCTCGTGCACGGGGCGACGTCAATAGATGTAGTCCCGGCAATTTAGATCCGCGCTGTTGCCGTGATTTGGCAATGGCCCGGATCTGAAGCGGTTAAATAATAATAATAAGATTAGTTCGAAACTAATCTCACCAATTTTTTTCAGCTGGAGGTTCCAAAGGACTCTTTTACCAGTTTACCAGGATAGAATAGTGATGATCATCTGGTTGGTCTGAGCCAGTGCACATTTCAGTTCTAGTGAAATAGTTCATTGACATCTATCCGAGGTTAGGCCAGTACCAGGGGCATCTGCTTAGTCCATATGGATTTTCATAATTCGTCCATACAATATATCTATGGGTAAAATACAAAAACCCCTTTAAAGTGTATCTAAAGTCAACAATAATATGTTTTGTACTGTAGAAAGCAGAGAAGGGTTAAAACCCCTGCCAAGTTTTTATTACTGCCTTAGTCCTTGGTGGGGAGATTTTCTATCTCTTTTTTCTCCTCATGAATAGTGTCACTGATACTGATAGTAAGGGAAAATAAAAAATTGTGACTTATCACTATGTCAGATGAATGGGGGGGGTCTTCCAATATGAACACTTGTTCCAAAAACAACTGTATATGAAAGATGTCCTCTTACTTCTAGTTGTGTCTCTGGATAATAAAAAATGCTTCAATGGGACACAGATAGCAACCAATCCTTAATTGCATAATTAAAAAAAACAGGCCTCTCCACAAACTGTTCATACACCCTTGTTTCCAATTGAAATGTGGGATGCTGACTATTTTGAAGGCAGAATAGCACTTTTTTTTTTTGGAGATGACCATAATGAGGCTTTGGTGGTCACCAGAGAGCTCTAGAGCTTGCATAGATTATAATGTTGTTTTATGGTGTTTGAGGGATTTCACATTCTTGCCACCAGGCTTGTTCTTTGCAGGAGACATTTGCTAATGAAAACAAAGTTCCTGTATTATATTTCCATGTCCTAAACTGTCAGTCAAGTTAACCTTTAAAATTATTGCAAGGTCTGGAGGAATGTAAGTACAGTAGTTAAAGTATGCTCGTAATATGTTATTATATTTGACATGTTAGGTTTGGATGGGTTCAATGCAAAAATGTTTAAGAGAAAATAAAAAAAAAACTGAACAAACTCTACACAGATAACCTACATATTAAACAGTGAAACACATGACTGTTTTAGCCCCATATGCACTATGCTAAAGTGGTCTCCTTCCAAATATATATTTGCTCTTTAAAGCAGAGTTCCACCCAAAAATGGAACTTCTGCTTTAAGTGCAGGTGACCCCCTGACATGCCACATTTTGCATGTCGTTTTTTTTTGGGGGGGGGGGCGGATACCCTCTTTTTAGAGGCATCCAGCTCCCACTTCCTCCTGAGGCTCCGCGGCACCGGAAGGAAGATCACCCCTCCCCCCTCTCTCCCTGCAATCTTCTGGGACATGTCACAGGTCCAAGAAGATTGCCCGGCCATTCACAGCGCCCAGCACAGCTCGTGCATGCGCTGTGCGTGCCCGGCTGTGATGCCACAGCCGGGCGCCCACAGTAAGAATGCCGGCGCCTCGGAGAGGAGGGGGAGAGGAGCGCGGCTTCATACACCCACATCGCTGGACCGTGGGACACTTTTTGTAGCTGCTGACTTTTAATATTTTTTTTTTTCGACGGAACTTAGCTTTAACATACAGTAAAGAGAATGGTTTATTAGCTGTTTTTCAGTAAAATTTTCAGTAAAATCTTACCAATAACACAATTTACCACTTTAAGACCAGGCTTTTTTTTTTTGCACTTTTTGTTTACAAGTTTAAATTGGTATTTTTTGCTAGAAAATTAATTATAACCCCCAAACATTATAATTTTTTTTAGCAGAGACCCTAGGGAATAAAATGGTGATCATTGCAATTTTTTATGTCACACGCTATTTGCGCAGCGGTTTTGCAAACTCAAATTTTTGGGGAAAAACACAATAGTTACCCTAGTTGTTTTGTATAATGTGAAAGATGATGTTACTGAGTAAATAGATATCTAACATGTCATGCTTTAAAATTTGCGCACGCTCGTGAAATGGCAACAAACTATGGTTCTTAAAAATCTCTATAGGCAACGCTTTAAACGCCTTTACAGGTTACCTGTTACTGAGGAGGCCTAGCACTAGAATTATTGCTCTCGCTCTAACGTTCACTGCGATACCTCACAGGTGCGGTTCGAATATCGTTTACATATGCGTGTGCGACTTGCATATGTGTTCGCTTCTGCGTGCGAGTATGGAGAGAAGGGGGGCGCTTTACTTTTTTTTTTATTAATATTTATTTTACTTTTTATTTTTTATTTTCACACGACCATTATTTCTATTACACAGAATGTAAAACA